>NC_038250.2:14077716-14088605 GCF_000004515.6 Glycine max
CTATACAGACCATGTAGTCCGAGTTAAAACTCAATAGGCCTTCTTGTCGGGGATAAGCGTCGACCCTAAATGCATGGCGATTATTCCATTGATCAATCATTGGGGCGAACAATTGCCCCCAATTTTCGTCATGTTTCCCTTTCAATGTTATGCCATGAATGTTTAAGGGTTGTGAAGGAGACTCTGGAATTGGTTGTTGCATCCCAAATTGTCTCAATACTCTGTCCGGTTGGTGCCACTCAATAACTTGGAAACAAATTAGTGGCACCACCGCGTACCACGCGAGACTTCCGACTAAACAAACGGGAGGCAACAGTGATATTACGGTTGATGGGTACGGCTCCCACACAAACTGCATATAACAACATAGTTATGAACATTTTAGTAAAATAACACATAAATTTTTATTTTACAAATAGAATAACATGTTCTTACCTCATGACGTTTCATAATATCTAACTTGCGACGAAAAACTCTTACATCATCATTGCCGATATGTTGGTTTCCACGTCGCAGCCACCTACAAAGATTAAAATTTAATATATGCTAAAACCATTTATTCTATTGAAATGAAAGACGCTGCTAAAAATGACTAACCTATGCCCCAGTGGTGTATTTTCTACTTGGGAATGAGTCCTCTTTGGAGCCAAGGTTGGACATCGTTCCCATGCCCACATTTGTAGTAAGATGCACATACCTCCGATTGATTTAGTTTTATAATCGGTGGCATTGCACATCTCTCTGTATAGAAAACCAAGTACGGCAGCTCCCCATGCATATCTGCCACATTCTTCAAAGTCACGTAAAAATTGAAGGTATCTTAGCGAAACTTTGTTACTGCTTTTATCAACGAACAAGACACCTCCAATGAATCTTAATATACATGCACGGGCAAACCTTCGTACTTGTTCTTCGTCGTCGTCATTATTTATTTGGGCAAAATGGTGAGTCAGCCAACTTAATTTAACCACACTACCTCTAATTTCATCTTCTTGTGGTCTGACTCCCAATAATTCCTCACATAAATCAGCCCAATCAAGATTTGTTGGACCGATTAATGGTAAACCATCCACACTTATACCTAACAATACAGAGACGTCTTGGAGAGTAATAGTACATTCTCTGCATCTCATGTGAAAGGTATGTGTTTCCGGCCTCCATCTTTCTATCAGAGCACTAATTAATGAGGCATTTATTTTTAAGTACCCCATCTTGATAATCCAGGCGAAACCAGATTGTAGAAGAAAAGGAAAAATTTGCTCAGGAATTTGTTCTTCCCCTTGATACGTGGGGACAACTCATCTGATATGTAATTTCCTATCTTCTTCCCCATTCCAAACATGTTCTGAAACATGTTTAGGTTGCATCCATAATACATTAGCATCGATGGGGCCAGACTTAATGTTAACATGTAATGAAGATGATGATGAAGATGCCATTGCTACTACAAAAAAATAAAATATAATACATTATTTGTAGATAATATAAATTAAATTAAACTACACACATTTATAAAAACATTATTAAATATATAACAATAAATTTGAAAAAAATCAAACTGGCCAATTTTTAATATATTCTATACATAAATTAAAATACATGTGAACAAAACTTTAAATATATAATTTTTTTTCTACAATTAACAAAAAAATAATTGAATAAAATATGGACTAACAAATTATTTATAATACAAACAAATATTGAAATGCAAAAAATTATTTAAAAATATATATACAAAAATTATAATAATGTACAATCTATCATATATTTAATAACATAAATTTCATAAAACAATTAATATTAACCTACAAACTAAAACTAACACTGATCATATATATATATATATATAACTAAAAACTAAAAATTATTAACTCAAACAATATTAACTTATTAATTCATTTATTTAAAACTATACTATCTATATATAACATACAAAAATATATAACACACAAAAATATAACACTAATAAAGCAAATTTACGCATCTCTAATATTACAATTATTTATTTACGTGTAACATGCTTAATATTATAAAAACTAAAAATTTTTGTTTACCTAAAATTTACAAATATGTACGCTAATATTAATTTATACCTAATATTTCTACCTTATCTAATATTACGTGTGTGCCTAATATTTCTAAAGCTAATATTAAGTGTGTCGGAACGTTTGACTGTGACTTACTAAAATATCATATATATACTACAAACTAACCTTCAAATATATACTACAAACTAATAACAGCATACTTATTTTTATACAAACTAACCTTCAAATATATACTACAAATCTAAAAATATATACTACAAACTAAATAATATCTTTATACTAACTAACCTAACCTAACCTACTCTTCAAATATCCGTTACTACATAAAAATTAATAATAATAACTAACCTAACCTTATAATACCTATTAATCTTAATTAACCTAAACTTACAATACCTATCTAGCTAACCTATTATTTTAAAAATATTAACAAACAGAATATATAAATCATAAAATATAAATATATAAATGTTATTTAAAAAAATCACTTACCAGGCAATTAGGAATTATGAACTATGGAAGAAAAAAACTCAGCAAAAGTAAAGCACCAACAGCACGAAGAACACTCTAAGAAATTTAAGAATGGAGAAAAGCAAAGGTAAGGAAAGCAAATATAAGGTAGAAGAAAAGAAGTGTGAATCCAAAGTTTACGTTCAAGTTATTTTATAGAAGAAAAGCGTATACAATGGTCAAATCCTACTCTGCATCCCTAAACAATGCTGCTGCATCCCTAAACAATGGAGAGCAGAAGCCTGCAAGCCTGAAAAGCTGAACTTCACGTGAATGGTTGTCTCGCCAGCACCGTGGGCGAGTCCCACGTGACCGTACCAGCTGGGTGTGTTGCCAGAGGGGCTAGTGGTACCAGCTGAGTGTGTCGCCATTCTCATTGGCAACACCCTCCTCTCTCCATCCTACGTGGCCTATATCGCCACTGGTAGTGACGATACACCCCTCTCTCCAGCTTTGCTGCCACTGGCAATGGCGGGTTCAGCCATGCCGCCAGTGGCAATGGCGGTTTCCCCCGAAAAACAAACCCCCACCGTTATTTCTTTTGAAACAGACCCCATCCCGTAAATAGTTTGTAAAATGAGCCCCCTTACGTAAATTTGCCACCTTCTTACTACAACCAACCATAGAGGGGACTCCAAGATACTTCCTTGTCACTGTGCTTTTAGTCAACCCAAGCACGTTCTTCAATGTATTATGAGCATCATTGTCCATGTTTCTACTAAAAAATATCTCTAATTTCTGCAAGTTTATCGCTTGTCCCGAGGCTTGCTCATAAGTAGAAAGGATTTCCTTCATAGCTACTATTTCCTATTGATTAGCTCTAAAAACAGGAAACAATCATCTGCGAAAAGCAGATGAGAAATAGCAAGTGCTTCGCCACATATATACCTTCACACCGTCTACATCTCCTTTGATTTCAGCTTTATTGATTAGAGAGGTGAGGCCTTCAACACAAATTATCCTCTACCCGGGACAATAGGACCCACCTTGTCATTAACACCCATCATGATCCACCTAATCCATTTCTAGTCAAAGCCAAGCTTCCTCATCATACCATCCGGAAAGCCCTAGTTGACGCGATCAAATGCTTTGGAGATATCTATCTTCAATGTTGCCTCACCCTTCTTACCTCTCATTTTGCATTTGAGATAATGAATGATTGCTGTTGCGATCAAAGCATTGTCTACAATGGATCTGCCTTCGATAAATGCGGATTGCTTGTCCAAAATGCATTTATCAATAGCTGAATGAAGTCTCATAGCGAGCACGTACTTTAGCAAGGATTTCATAAATGATGTTGCAAAGTGCAATAGGCAGAAGAGTCTTCACTGGTTTAGGCTTGTCACTTACACTTAGGAATCAAAACATTGGTATCATTTACCATAGGCAGGAATTCACCAACTTCAAGCTAATTCATACAGACTGCAAAAATTTCCTCACCACACAAGTCCCAAAAACCACGATAGAAGGCCGGATTAAGATCATCCTGCCTAGGTGATTTGTCTGGGTGCATGCTGAATAAAGCATCTTTAAATTCCTTGTCTACTCTGTATCACTTATAATTGAAGACTTCATCTTTAAGATAATTATGCCCTTAATTATTAAAAATAGATAAACAAATTCAAGAAAGTTACATGGTTATTTTTAAATTATAACTAATGTGAATGTCCACTCTTTTTGTACACTAACATCCTATGCTAGTTATAAATTAAATTTAGAGATCTCTTTATTCTCTTTATCTCTTTTGCCTTCTTTAATTTCTTTCTTTCTCTTTTCGTGTTTTTTTTTCTCACAATTTCATTATCATTTTTGTCTTCTTCAATTCTAGCCATTGGTTCACTTTTCTCTTTCTCTCCCTTTTTCCATGCCAATGGGAACCTCTTCAATTTCATATATTCTGGTTGATAAGTTGTTGGGTATGAGATTGATAATGTAAAAATCAAGTTGCCTTCAAAAGCATGGAATATCCTATATCTCCTAATCTTTATGTAACATTTTGGGTCTTACATTATATAATCTGTATGTTTGTTGCAAACAGGCTTGAGAAAGAGAGAGAGAATGAAAGATGAAAATATAGATGGTGAATCACATAGTTTTACATTGATATTCACTATCTTTTGTATTTTGATGTAACAATAGTTAATTTCTATATTTATTTAAAGGTTTTATAATTATGTAACAGTCATTCTTATTTTAATTAATTCTTATATTGATTGTTTTATCTATGGCAAAAAGTTTAAAGGATGATATGCAGAATCCTCATTCCAAGTTTGTTCAGTGCTAAAATTTAATTGTTTTTTGTTTGTTGTGTATTGTTTTTTTTTTCAAAATAGATGCAATATTGCTTTTTGTTTGTTGTGTATATTTTAATGACAAAAAGTGTATCAACATATAGTGGAGAAATTAAGGTTGAATTCAGAAGGAAGTGGAGTTTGCATATATGTATAACAAGTATATGTGTATCCTTTTTATGATCATATGATGTCCAATATGAACTTTCCTTTGTTCAAGTAATAGTCTCCCTACATATGATATAGTTATTTTTTTTTTTTACTTTTGGTGATGACAAGAGATGAAAGTCTTATGAGAAGATAGAACTGATGTGTTACATCTACAAAATATGTAGATTATACAAATTATAAAGAAGTTTGAATACAAAATTCATTAAGCCTACCCTCTTTTTTTTTTTTGTGAATTAAGCCTACACTCATCATAAGTATGGAGGCCAGAGAATGTTCACTTGAAGGATTGTGATGCTGAAGAAAATAATTTATGTAATACTTGAACTTGGTAGAAACAGTTTTCATATCAACAATTGATTGAAGAGGTTCTTATGGGCGTATTTTGGATAGAAGCATGAAGGAGCAAGACATCTTTCAGCTTGCATTTCTGTTTTAATCTCTAACTAACCATGGATAATAAGAATTATGAAAATATTTAACAAGTATGAATAACTTTGTGAGTGCCAACTTTTTATTATTTTTAGCTATTTTTAAAAGAAATCAGTATTCTTAAAAAAGAGTCCAGTCTTTTCTGAATATGGAATTTTTAAAATCATAATATTCACTTTTAAAAACAACTGACTTTTGATAGAAAATTGTAAAACCAAATTTACTTTTAAAATTAAGAAAGAAAGAAAAATCAGTTTCAATTTTAAAACAAAAAATTGGGTCGATTTTCACATCAATAGAAGAAAACTAAAATTATGATTTAATTTTAAATAATACCAAATTTTAAAACTTGAAACTGTCAATGTCAAGTTTTTATTCTTTTTTGGATCTTTTTAAAGAAATCGTTATTTTTAAAAATGTGTCCATTCTTTTTCGTTATCTTCTCCGAATTTTAAAATCATAATATTCACTTTTAAAAACTTTGTTGCTATAAAAATTGTTTAACAAAACTTTGTTTCTATAAGAATTGTTTAACAAAACTTTGTTGTTGCTATAAAAATTGTTTAACAAAACTTTGTTGTTGCGTATAAATCGGAGAGGGTGCGGTTACAAAATATTATGATCTGATCGGAGAGTGTCATCAAATTCAACTTTTTTTGGATTTTACAATCTCAGAATAATAATATACTCAGTTTTAAAATTAAAAATAAACGAACAATTTTAATTAACAATGATTTTTTTTTTTTTGTGTTTACTATATTAGTTTGTGTTCTTTAAGGAGATATTATATTGTCATATTGAAGTGATTCTTTTCTTAAATTATTTTTAGTTGTTTAATTAGGAATTTTAAAATTAAAAGATGGGAGTTTTTAAATAATAATTTTCATTCATCCTTAAAAATTTGAAAAACAAGATTACTTCTTTATATATCCCATCGAGCAATTAAAAATTTAACATAAAATAGATATTAAAAATATTGTTGTGAATAAATTCACAAGAAAAAAAATTAAGAAATTCATTTATTAAGTTCAATTTATTCCTTTTATTTTTTAAGTTTCAATGAAGTTGCTTATTTTTTTTAAAAAAAAAAATTGATTCAATTTAGTCCTATTTTGAACCAAATTTGACTGCATTTTTTAAAAAATATTTAAAGCTAACAAAATGAAATGATACCAATGTGAATTCATTATATATAATAAAAGACCTAATTAAACCTTTTAAAAATAAAGAAACCAAAATTAATTTATCTTACCAAATAAGAAATCTAATTAAACCTATTAAGAATAAAGGAGCAAATGAAACATAATAAATAAATTAAGGAACAAGCAAAGTAATTTACCTAATATCTATAATTTTTTTTATATCTATATATATAATAATTCCATTTCTTTATACTATAATCCAATAATCTTATTATTGTATAAACTTTAACACGATAGAAATACGGACACCCATGTGTGACATAAAAGAGTTATAATTTTTTATTTATAAAAATTATTTTTCAATATAAAAAATTACATATTATTTTTTTCAAATTCTCTTGCTCATTTATTTTTAAATAAATTTAAAATATATTATTTTCTTTATTAATAGCTCTATGTGCACGTATTTGGAATTTTTTTACATAACATAATAAATTTAAAATTTTCTTTATTTGTTAATGATTTATTAACTAACGATGTTCAATTTTTTTAACATGAAAAAATAATATACTATTTTCCAAAGCATGTCTACACAAATTTAGTGCTAAAAATATTAGGTCAATTTGAGTCGAGAATATATTGATTTTTAATTATAAAAACATTATTTTATTTTAATTATATTTCTTAGTTTTGAAATTATGTACTCAAATAGTTCAAATAAAAAAATCATTTTCATTAACTTCTAATGTAAACATTTTAAAAGAGAAACTAAATTAAAATTAAAATAACTCTCTATTTCAATAATTATTAAACTTAGATATTTTTTAATACTACTAAAATATGATAGATTACGTGTAATGCAATGCACACAAAATAATATAAGAAAAAAATTTATATAAATCAACATATATTAAAAAAAAATATTGAACTAAAATAAGTATACATAACAATTTTAAAAAATATTATAAATAACTAATATAACGCAATAGGAATAGAGAGACACAAGTGTGTATTTTTACTAATAATAATAATAATATCCATAAGGAACCCGATACTGAAGAAAAAAATCCTAATAAACATTAATTAATTGGTGGAAGCATGCACTAGTGTTACACTCACATGAGAAATCATTTCACCCACTAGTTTTATTATTAATTAGTCTGTAATCCGTGCATACGCATGGGTCGTTCGTAATTTATTTAGCATGTATGTTTATTTATTTTGCAAGGTAGAAATGAAATGAAAGACAATATGCAAATTAAAAAAGATTTAACATTGATATTAAATTTGATGTACAAATTTGGCTAATTGTTTAGTAAAATAACTAAAATAAAAGAAACTACATAGGCTGCAAATTAACCAAAACAAAGTTGATAAATTCTTAAGCAAAGTAACCAAGACAGTCAGTCAATGTCACTGTCATCCCAATTTGTCTAGTGCCTGATAACTACTTCCCATATTTTCTCCCTACGCCTATAATAGAATGAGATCTCATCACCATGGGAGAAATCACTGTCACCAAGGAATTGATACCAAGGTTGCACAACATAGTTCTCCCCAATTCCAATATCAAGGACGACAACATGCCACTGTAATGGAGGTCCAAATCTTCTAAGGATGATCATATGTTGACCGCAGGCATTAACATGTCTTATAGCAACAGGCGGAAGTTTCTGCAGGGAATGAAACTCAGTATTATATATAAGTTGCAATTTGTATAAGGAACAATGAATAGGATGTGATAGTTACCAGTGGTTTAGGTGCACCAAGGATTGACTGGGTGATTTCAAGCGTCCAAACATGTTCTCTTAAGCTCAGCCGTGGTCTTCCGCAGGTCTGTTGATCTAGTGAGGGAGTGAAATGAAGGTCAAATGTGGATTTGTCATCACATGCAAAGAAGTTAATGGTCATAGATTCAAAAATTCCTAAATCTTTTCTGAGGTGTTTTAGTCCTTCAGCAAAGAAGACTTTTTGCTGATGTTGTCTTAGTCTGATTTGGTATGTTGCTTCATCATATCTGAACTGGACAAAATCAGGATATTCTGGCACGCATTGCTTGTGGTAAAAAGAAGGCACTTCTATGGTGTCCTGCAAAAAAACATAGTAAGAAAAAGAAAATGAAACTATATGAATGAAAGAACAAAAATAACAAAATGAGTGAGTACATAAGATTACTCTATCATTGTGGAATGGTGCTTTGAACTGCACGATTAATGGTTTTCTGTTAACCAGATATGTAATATGCAGTGAGATAACATGGAAAAATTAAAACCAAGCATGGCACTGAAAGAGGGGTAAAAAATATGTGGAAAATAAGAACAACACAATAATATCATTTATTGTATCATGACATGACTAAAAGGAAATATGTCTAAAGTTAACAAATAGCAAAGTTTAGCAGTATTTGTTGCGCTATGTCTATTTTCTGGTTTTTATATCATCAAATACAGTAGAAACAATCATTTTGTTTTCTAACAGAAGTCATTCCAGGGAACTAATACTTCCTAGATTTGCGAATAGTTTTTTATGCTGGTAGTATAAAGTAGGAACATCAGTTCAGACAATAATTCTGCTACCCTGTTATCCATAGAGGGCCGAACTATTGTATCAAGTTTTGCACACTGGTATTTTTTACTCTCCTAAAATTCCTTTTATTCATATTATGCATATTATAGGTATTACTGAGTAATTTAACCTATCATTATATCATTAGTTCTTGGTTCCACCTATGAGTTGACTTTGTCATACTCCTATCACATATGACCTGTCCAAATTTTAAGCATGGCAAAAAGCTTTGCTCTAGAAGTACAATGTCAATATAGGCTCAAATGTGGTAGTTAACTAACATGGTTTACCAACTAAAAATAATTGAATTAAATAGTAAGCCTAAAAAAATAGTTTCCAAATTATTGTTATGTTTTACAATCACAAAGACTATACCAATAGTCTTCATCTGAATGGGAACACTAATCACAAACATAAAAGAAACTAATACAATTTTTACTTGTATTAGGGTTCGCCTGTTTAGAAATTTCTTCTATTAATTTACTATCTATCAATACTATATTGTAAATTAACATCAATAAATAGTACTATGTTGAAAATTAATATAATAAATAGAAGAAAAAGAAAAAATAATATGAAAATAAATTCCCAACACTTTTTTTATACTGTTTCTTGTTTCATTTTTAATTTTTAACTAAAAGTTGATAATATGAATGAGTTAAAATATATCCGTGCATGCATCGAAAAGATGAACTAAGGAAGAAGTTTTGGTTCGATGCATAGAACAGAATAGCAGGAGAGAAACAAAACTTAAGCATATATTAACAAAAGCAACATAGAACTTTGGCAAGCCAGATAATAAGTTTCATCAGAGAACCATATTGGCAATTTAAATTTGAACAAAGCAACAAAGAATATAGTTAATGGAGTTTGAATATATATTCAAAAAAAATGGAGAAGGTAAGTGAGTTGTTATTTTATACTTACCTTGCTTGAAGTGGCAGATGAGTCTGAACTCATGGCAGCACTCATCTGAGTATTGGCTTTTTCCGAAATGCAGGAAGAGTGGATGTTTGAAGAACAAATGTTGTTTGCAGAAGAAGTGGTGGAGTGGGGTAGTGGTTGGTGAAAACGTGTAACTGGCGGCATATGAAACAATTCAGGAATCGTGGAGCATTGAATGCTGGTTCTGCAGATTGGACGTGAAGAGGCAGCTGAATCATTGTGAATGTATCTCTGGTGGTGGAAGTAGGTGAAGTGTTTTTTTTTTTGTTGCTGAATGTCACAACCAAAGTTTATATTTTAAAATATGCAGGGAAAAGAATGTATTGTAAAAAATTATGGCGATGATTTAAAAGAAATGTAGTAAATGCTATAATTGATAATAATTAGATTCATATGACATTCGGCACAACCGATGTAATAAAATGAATCAGACTAATTATAGTAATAGTTGATGGCATGAAAGTGCATTTGGTTGTAGCAGACATTTGTGACATTCTTCCAAGTGAAAGTCTAATAATAATATATTTAATTGGAAAACTAATTAAGTCAAATACTTGACAAAATGGTGGAATTTAAAAATACTTGATATTCATAGGATTTAAATATTAGTGGTCCTAACAAAAGAATTAAACATATTGTAAATATTTAATTCCAAAAAACAAAAAAATATTTAATTAATAAACATTTTAAAAGAAAATTATACGATTGTTTAACTATACATATATATATATATATATATATATATATATATATATATATATATATATATATACATATACATATATATA
>NC_038250.2:14399192-14486469 GCF_000004515.6 Glycine max
GTTATGACTAATGAGTGATTCCAAGAGTAACTCTAAAAAAGGAGTTACTCCGTGTCCTCACTATAATCTAACAGTTCAAACTTAATTATTTGTTAGAAAATTGATTTCCAGAAAATAAACGATAAGAATAAAAATAATTCACTGCTTGACTTGCATGTGTCAATAGAATGAGTTTAGTTTCTATTCACGTTAGTGTATAATAATTTTATACAAATATTTGATTACTTTATCATATCATATAATGCTTTTGTAAAAACACTTTATAATGATACTATATATAAATTAAATGCATACAATATATCCTCATGGGCCTCATACAAATTTCAGATTTCTTTATTAGCAGCTAGTGAGTATATCTCTTTCAGGTCAGTTTATTGGTTGAAATCGCCTTTGGGGAGGAAGGGAGGATGGTAACATTAATTACTTATTAGGTGATGTTTGGAGAAACTTTTTTAATAAGTACTTATGGCAGGAAAAAAAGAACTATATGTAGTATTGAATTTTTTCATAAGTTAAAATTAACTTATAAATTTTAACTTTCGAAGAAGTTAAATGAAAAAAGTTATAAAAGTTTACATAACTTTATTTTAATTTGGACAAAAAACTCAATTCATTTTTTTTTATTTTTCTCCCAAGTGCATATGAAGTTTATCCAAAAATAATGTATGGAACTTCAATGTTCAAATCTTAGAGAACTTCGCTTTTTGACAAATGAATAAAAAAAATTAACAGACAGTGGGAATATATTCTTTGAAGATTTCAAGAATGCTTTTGTTAAGCTGCTAAATTCTAGTGTAAGGTGGAAAACCTTACAAAATTCAGAACTTAAATGTCCCAACTTGTTATGGAAAATTTTTTATTTTTTTATTTTATTTTTTCTTGCTAGTTAGTGTTTATATATATACTATTACCGTTACATTTTTATGCTGGGTATTGTCAAATTTAACTCTCTTAATATATAAGCGTCGTTCCAACAAAATAGATCACATGAGTAATGGAAGGTTAAATGAGGCTTGCAATCACAGAATCAATAATAAAAAAGATTATTACGAAAATCAAAGTCAAGACTAAAGTTGGCATTATTCGATCATACGAATTTTTAATATATATTGATCGTACAAGTTTAACTAAAGCAGTTTAAGTCAATATAGCGCATAGCCCTACATGCAGAAAGTAATTTATATATGCTTGAAGTGGGAAGTGTTTTGACATGCCCACAGAAAGTCACTCGCAGAAATTTAATTTTGCAATAATGTAAATGAATATAACAGGGTGGATTCATAAAAATCTATTACTACCTAAAAGAAAATCAACTAGCTATATCGAAGTTAGGAGCTACATTATATGGTTTCGTGTAGGTGGAAGATATATGTATATAGATAATATTGGTGGGAGCTAGCCAAAGGACCACAATCTCCTTAATACATCCAAAAATGGTTGTCAACAATTTTGGTGGTTCTTTTCTATAGATTTCTGAATACGTGACAAACAAGGAAATTAAAAACAGAAAGTAAGACCCAGCAAAAGGATATTCTCAATATATCTGCTGTGAGGATATTGAGAATAATGGAAGAGTAGTCTTCATTCATATTTGTTGTTTTCGAAAGGGGAGTTAGGTGTAAATAGCTTATCTTCAATTCTTTTCTAGGCCATAAAATATTGTTACCAAGCAAAAGGCCATTACTTTGCTTGAGGAAATTCTGCTTTCAAGAGTTATTGAAGTTATTAGCTTTGTAATAACTTGGAATGAAAAAACAAAAAGAAAGAAAGAAACAAAAAAGATGTTGAGGAAAAACTCAGAATCAGTATATTGATAAACTTGCAAGAAAGTTTACAAAGGCTATATCTCCCACAATCATCAGCTATACACAAATATATATAGGAGGAACAGTAGGAAACTACAAATAGAATAGTTATAACAGAATTAACTGAATAACAGAAAGTGATTAAAACAGAATGGTAGCATATGCAGAATACATATGCAGAATAGCAGAAGTAGCAGGCCTTGATCCAATAAGAGTGAAATCCACTCAAGCAATAAGCCACAGTCATGCATAACTATTAACCATTTTGGGTTGATTAGAGGATGATTGAACAATTTATTATATTGTTCTGATTTCTTTTAGTATCTGAAAGTTCAAGCAGTAATATTGAGTTTGATTTTCTTTAAGGTTTGTCTGGATGGTGGTGAGTTTTTTATTTTTGATATTTAAATGTAATTTTAAAAATAAAATAAAATGATTTTAAACTCATTTTCAAAATACTTTTACATTCATTTTAAAAATTAAGAATTAAAATTTGTTAATTTGATATTTAGTTTTAAAAAAAAATACACATTCTCTACATTTAACAATAATCATTTCTAGTGTCATTATCCCCAAAAACATCATCGACTACTATCACCACCACCGCCACGGTTGCCTTAAGCATTATCACCATTGCATTTGGTACCATCAAGGCTAGATTGTTGTCACTATCACTATTCATTACCAATGTCACCTCTATCACTACTATTATTATTATTATTACCGTTGTTAATGTTATCACGGTCACTATTGTTATAATCATTGTTGACATTGGCACTAGCACAATTATTTTATTGTCACCGTCATTATTGTTGTCATTGTCATATAAAGTATTATTAAAAGTAATTTTTATAGGATATAAATTTTTTAAAATAAGTATATTTTGAAACTAAATATTGGAAAAAAAATATATTATATAAATAATATAAATCTAACAAATTGCCCTACGAGGATACACGGTGTAAAAACGTCATAAAAAAACAAGGATGTATAGAATTGACTTCTACAAATGTCAGTGTTACGGTTATTGTATCCTTTGACCTCTGCACAGGGAGTGGCCTCCTTGAAAAGTTTACTTCTACATATTTATAATGTCAGTTTTAATTTGTGCTATAAAATACAAAGGGAAAGTAAATACTAGAATTATAAATTGAATAAATTGCATGTACTATCAACGCATTATTATAACGCTCACCACACCGCATCCATAGAACGTTATCTGTATTATCAAGTCATATAACGTTTGTAGTTAAAAAAAAAAAAAAAAAGTCATATAATGTTCACGGGTTTGAATTATAAACGCATTACTCAAACTAAAATTTGTATGGGTTCAAGAACAAGAAAAAAAAAAAACGCAACATAAACTAATCAAAGGTTTGTCAAAGCCATAATCGGTTTTGTCAAGTTTATCAGGTTCTTCGGGTATACTCAAACGATGAGGTTTCTAATACTTTTTCATTGATAAGAATTAAAGATGATACTTAAAAATTTGTAATATTTATGTATTTTATTCAAGTAATTCAGTTAAATTCTTTTATTACACACTTTTATTGTTTGAAAGTGCCATGCATATATTTTGATAATTTTAGAGAGATAGAGGGAGGAGAGGTCACGTGTGATGAACAAGCTAGGCAAAAATCAAAGTCACCAAACATAAGAAAACAGCAACATAATATAAAATAGTGACAACAAGGCAATTAAACACCTCCCACGTGATTCTTGAAGGACCAATACCATACATATATCCCTAATTTTGTGGTTTGTGGGTATCTGCTTGAAGGCCTCTACTTATGTATCATCTGTTAATTGCCCAGGATCTCATGAAACTGAGAGAAAGAAAAAGAGTTCGAATGCAAACCATATCACAGATTCAGTGTTCATATAATTTCATTGTTGGGATACAGTGATACACCTTATACTGTTGGTATGTTATGTCATTGATTGCAAAGCTAGCTTTCATACACACAACAAAAAAAGATATGTGGTTGAGGCCGTGAGGAGTGTTTATACAACCTGAAATAACTTTTTGATCACTGTTGCATTTCTTAAATGCAAAGGAAACCATGACAATAATTCAACCAACTAAATTAATTAATGAAAAATTTAGTTAGTGTAATTTAGTTGGTTGAATTGATATTAATAATAAGACCTTATAAATAATTTAGTTGGTTGAATTTTTATAAATAATAAGACCCATATATATATTATTTTCAAAATTCAAATACGCTCCTAATTAACATACATTTGGAATATGATATTATGTTTTGAATATCAATTGAATGGGCTAATTTAACTTCTTATTTCTTTCGATTATCATTTTTAAAATCTTTAATTTTACCTTTAATTTGATTTTTAAAAAATTATCAATATGTAATAATAACAATTTATCATAATATAAATTATTTATCATAAATCTAAAACATAATAATTTATATGTTTACAAATATTTATTTATTATAAGTTTAAATTATAATATAATCTTCTTATATATATATATATATATATATATATATATATATATATTATAAATTATAAATTTTAATCGTATAAAAAATATTTTTTTGTGCACTGCATGTGCACATGCTAAACTACTCGATCGTTGTACTCTAAACTAAAATAATAATGGAAATTTTATTTTTACTGCAATAATGAAAATATGAAAACCTTTAAATCAAAAGTGTAAAACAAAAAATAGAAGTGATAAAACAGGCTATCCAACCTAATGAGAAATGCTAATTATAACAAACCACCCAATAAAAGAAATCTCAAAATCAATTCAAACTTTTAATATGAGTTTGAAGTTGAATGAAAACACAATTTTTATGAAGTTAAACCCAAATCTAGAGTTATCAAAATTGATCAGGACCCGATCTGAAATATGAAAATTGTGGCCTAAATAAAATAGCTAGGTCAGACTGAGCTTAAGCATTGTAGATCGAACACCATTTCGTCTATTTTAGCTTAGTGTTATTTTAATTTTTTTTTCCTTTTAAATTTATATAAATTTAGACAAAATAAAATTCAACAATCTAATTTAACTTGGTCCAACCGACCACAAAAAACTCAACCCATATGAAATTCAGGTTGTGTTCAGCTAAATTTTCACACTCGACCCATTGGAACAAGTCAAAGGATCCATTTTAACAGTTTTACTCAAATCAAACCATAATCATATCAAGTTAGAAAAACTCAAATTTAATTCAAATTCAAACTTTTACAAAGAGTTTTTTTTTAAGCAGTTTACAAAGAGTTTCTAGTTGGATGAAAACACATTTTTTACTTGGTAAACCCAAATCAAACTATAATCAGATAAGTTTGAAAGACTAGAATTTTTTTAATGTAAAGTTGAAGCACTATATTTTATTGAACAAATTCATACCTACTCATTTGTTTTAATCCATTTTACCACTTATATAGAAATGCTACAACAATCAATCCATGAACACCGGTGGAGATAGTGTGTAACTGAGCCATAGAAACATTGTTGGCACAGTTTCGATCCTGATCTTTGTGGTATCCAACTTGGCTTAAAAGTATATCTGTCTTATCATGTTGGTATTACAATCCACTAAGCAAAGAAAATAATTTTTCGTTAAACTAAAACCTTTTCTGACCCAACTGGCCCTATGTAATGAATGTGGCTGAGATGTTTACTTGGTGTAGTCTAAGCAGAACCCCACCATCGTATATTGACGTTTCAATTATCATTGTTTTGTATTTCAATTTATCTATTAATGAAATTAAATGTATAAAAAGTAAAATTTAGATCAATTGATTCGAATACGAGCCTACGCAAAAAAGGTCTTAATGAAAATGTTTATCTTAATTGAATGTGAAAGTGGGTCCACCAATGCTGACTTTATTTGCTAGATCCCTGGTTTCATTTTGCTTTCTGTGCTTCGCCATCCTGGCTCGTTTCTTTTTCTTTCTTTCTTTATTTTGTTTTTTTTTTTTAATGGGAAGATTATTGCTTGATCACTATTTTTCTTAGCTGAATACAGAAAAAAAGATATATGCAAACATGCAAGCAAATTAAGTTACATGAAATGTTGCAAGAGTCACAATAGTCCAATTCCAAAAACTATGCATTTACTCAAGTTTTAGCCTTCAAAGAAAGACAATCGTCATTATAAGATTCAGCTACGTCCCCATCAACATATGAAGGGGCATTTAGAAATGTTTTAGCGTGTGAAAACAATTCATAACTCTTATTTTTTTATAATTTAATTTGGTTTAGATAACAATCCTTTATTTTTGTCAAATTCTTGAGAAAACTTTAACAAAGAATAAGTTTGTTTTTATTTTTTTTATAAAAAAAATCCCAAATATGAGTTCAATCTCTGTAAATATATATTTTTATATTATTAATTAAATAAAAATCATAATAAATATGACTTTTAAATTATAAAACTAATAAATTTATCATATATGTTAATTTGTAATTAAGTGACTTTTCATATTATCTTTGTCACTATATATAAGACATGTCAACTCTCTAAGAAAAATGATCAATTTAGTTATTCACATTAAAATTTTCAATTATTTATATTGCTCTTTCAAAATTATCTTTCATTTCTCTTCCCACTTAATTATTTTGCACCAAGAAATAATTAATGTTTGAGAGAGAATACTATAATTCATTAAGGGTATTATAAGATAAAACTAATTAATGCACCAGACTTTTTGGATGAAAGTCTTACAAAAAGGGACTAACAATAAATGAAAAAGATCTTATATATAGAGACAAGGATAATAATATTAGACTATTTTTATTTTGCAAATATTTACTTGGAAATTTGTATGATAAAATAACAATTGTGCATAGTTGATAGCACAATAGGTGTTGGAGAGTGTTTGGTTTATAAATGGTAAGTTCCATCATTGTCTTTAGTTCTCTCTTATTTACCTCATATAATATCACTATCATATTCTCTCTCTCTTGGAATGTTGAGAGGCTCTGATACTATACTATATCGAGAGCCCCTATATCTACAAGAACATTATACACTTTCACCCATTGAGTCAACATTTCACAAACTTCTAGCATCATGGCTCAATTTAGCTACTAGTTATAATGTCTCAAAGATATAGAGGGTCATTGTAATGGTATCCTAGTCAAAGGCTTTCTGATACACAAGACCCAATAAAGGCCAAGTGTAAAGCATACTTGCATATCTGGAAAGGAGATTATGATAGAAACATTATACTAGGCTTTTAGAGAGAAGAGAACAATTTTAGAATACACTCATGATAAGTTATGAACATTGATTTTATTTGAAGGCTCGATGTCCATAACGAAGGATCTCCCCACTATTTATAGAGCCAAATTTACAAAGTTACATTCATGGGTTACGTCATAAACTACATGAGAACATACATCACAACATACTACTATGACTTTAGTTAGTCACTATTACAAAGCATGCTGCTACACACCATTACATAAAATAACTTTATTTTAGATAACAAAATCCTAAAGCAAATTCCTGACAATCCTCCTATTCAAGATAAGTCTTAACCCTTGTGTATAGAAGAATGACTACGAGAGAGATTGAGATTTTTCTATTCTTCTAAGTTTATACTTCCATAGACTGGATGCCAATAAGGACATCCAAACTCTAGCTCTTCTAGCTTTTTCTCAAGAAGATCATCCATTATTTTTTTAATTCAAATCTTGAGAATCTTCAACATATGGAGTAGGTTCTTCATTTACTGTTGGCATGTTGGTGTCATGTTGAGTCATGCTATCAAGTATGTCTTCCATAATGTAACTTCCTTTAGGTTTTTATGATGAGCTAGCCTGAGCTGGATCAGGTGTTGTGGGGTGATAACCATTAATCTCGAGCATATGCTGAGTCAACTAAGCCTTGAAGCTTTGTTCTAAAGGATAATCATCAAATGTGTGCCACATATATGCCTCGTCTCTAGACCATAGCACTTTGTTAGCATTTTGGAAGTAGGGTTTGTGAACAATGGCTATTGTGGTATTTTTCTTTGTTTGATGGAAAAAATATCCTCTTTGATAAGTAAAATCAATGACCTTTTTCAATTCTCTTCTCCACCAAGATAGTGAAGAAAACTATTCAAGCAAAGTCTGTGACGCCCTCTACCCCTCACATTATGTACTAATAATAAAAGGAATAAGAAATCAGAATTAATTAAAAGTTTTTAAAACACATTTAAATAAAATCCTTTCAAAAGGGCAAAAGACTCACATTCACTTTTCTAACATCATAATAAAACTTGTCAAAATAAATAATAAATCATCTCGGCTCAAAACAAGGTCGTCCAAGACTTCATGCAATTAATATAGAAACCTATACCCCAATGTCACATCTTATTAGAGCATTGTGTTCTTGCATCCTCTAGCATGAGGTTCTTCATAGTCATCCACCTAACCATCTGCTCCCACGAACACAAGGTTCAAGATCATCACAGGATTCAAACACAAATAGCACACGAAGAGTGAGTTATCACATTTCTAGCTAATAGAAAGAAATAGGACAACATAGTATATCATATAAATGAGATACAACTTACTTAAACATAGCTCAAGTCATTCCACCACTTTGTTGCGTACATCACATCACAACACGACATGTCTCATTCATTTTCGCAACATTCACGTACTCAAGGATCAAAACACAATATTACTAAATCAATCAATATCGATCAATACACAAGCGTTATGCAACAAATACACTAAGACTCAATCCTATATGTAATGTGGTACCATGTCAGTGAAAAACCTCGTCGGGCGCCTAGGAGTACATGACAAGACAAACCACACACTAGTAAGTCAGGTCACTCTCACTAGGTATAATCATAGGGAGACCAGTCAGGGTCACACTATTTTGCGAGAATGCTCCATCCATATGGGATCGGCACAGGCTTAAAGGAGCACTCAAACCGGGTGTATTTACCCCCAAGGCCTACACTCCGAAGAGTCCGTCAGGGTCTCTCCCTCCTGATTCAGGTCCAACTCGGAAAACATTTTAGCACACAGACTCTATCTATGGACTATAAAAAATACACAACTCCTTAATTATTCTCAAAATAATTTTATCTCGTCACGCTTGTGATTAAACTCGTCGGGTTCCCACAGTGGTTCCTATCACAATACTCATCGCGCATTAACTCGTCACCCTTAAAGGGTCTTATAGTCGTGTGATTGTACAATTCGTAGTTCACAACTCAATGCACACAATATCTCAATGCACATATATATTACAAGTCAATACATACTCAATTTATCACATAGACTCGGTCTCAATCACAATGGTATAATTCCAAAGTAGCATGTTATCACACCTCATGAATCATATACACTTTACTTATTAATTATGCAATACACAAAACTACTTAATTGTTTTCAAAATCATTTTAACTTGTTGCGCCTCAAAGTGATTCAACTCGTCCGGTTCCCACAATGGATCTCATCACAATACTTGTCACGCAAATACTCGTCGCCCTTAAAGGGTCTTACAATTATATAATTGCACAGTTCATAGCTCACAAGTCAATATACACAACATCTCAATACACATGTATCTCACCATTCATCACAGATTCAATTTGTCACTTACTCACAATTTGAATCACCATTTCATAATCTTAATATAAAAATTTATACAAAATACTTCTCACAACATGGGGAGTAAAATTCCTCAAACAATTTCACATAATCATATTAAAATCAATGAATCAAAATCATAGGTCAAAAACACGAAAACACCAAGAGCACTCAATTTTATCAACCAATTCACATTAGGATATCAATTTGTACGTCAAACACAACAATATCGTATTTATAATCCTAAAAGAAAATTGTAATTCAATAAACATCCAAAATAAACCCCAATTTAATACTCTAAGGATCCCTACACATGATCATTGTAACCTCTAATTGCAATAAATTCATCTCTTACCTCTAAGCGGGCTCATGTGTGTATTCTGACAGTGATAGCGGCATCTCTAGAAATTTCCTGAGATTTCTCAAGTTTTTCCTCTGATTTTCTCTGATAGGATTTCCAAGCATTAGAGAGAAGGAGAAGAGATTAAAGCCTTCATTTTGTACTATCTTTGTGTGATTCACTTTTCTCTCTTCATAAATATTATTTCAAAAATCTCAATGGTTAAGGTATACAAAATTGAATTTCGAACCAGGCATCCAAATTACACGATGATCCAATGGTTAACAGGTCCAGGATTATAGTTTTACTGGACAGGTTTTGAGTCTCTATGGGAAAAGAGAAAGCTACGATGCGAATGATGTTTCTCTTAGCTCCAACATGTTTTTGCAATTTCCAACGGTGAGAATTCTCATAAACGAGTTTCAAACCTGGTTCGAAAATATCAAAATGATCCAACGATTAACGAGTCTGAGATCTTCGTTTTACTAAGCCAGGTTTGAGTGTATGCGAGAAAAAGAAAGGATTTTGGGAGGGGAAAAGAGAAAACGAAATTGAAAGGAAGAGGAGGCGTAGAGTCTGTTGAGGTTTTTTCCCTTGAATACACACTATCTCCTGTTTTTTTCCCAATGTACATCACTTTGCAATTTAATTTTCAATCTACACTACTTTGGACTTTGTACTTTGAACGTGGCCAAAGAGATCCGACAGCTGCAAACTCAAATGAAAGTGAATACACACTCTCTCCTTTTTGTTTTTTTTTTAAATTTAAAATATTATAATATATATATATATATTATAATTTTTTTAATTGATTTTAAAATTACTTATTTATTAAATTAAATTTTATAATTTTTTTTTTAATTTTTTTCAAAAGAAAAATATACAGATAAAGAAAAATAAAAAAATTGGATAAAATTAGAGTATAATTTTTTAGTTACGTTGTATGTAATTTTGTAGTTAAATTTATGTGCTGTTGATATTTTTTTTGTTATGTTCGTTAATTAAAAAATAAAAAAATTAGTTAGTAGTATTAAAACAAATTAAAAAATATAGTGAAAAAATAATTGATATATCTATCATATACAATAGACATAAAATTTCAAAGTGTAGTAACTGAGATGGTAGTCGAAAATAATGAAACATATTAAAAAATACAATTATAATGCAAATGTGACAAAACTAATGATATGTGAAATATGCTGTGCAGGATACATGTTTTCTTCTATCTCAATTACTGGTTTGTTGAAAGTAGCCAAAATTTTTATTGTGCAGAATTATCTCCAATAGTTGGATTGTGCTAACACCTTTAGCACGTCTTCGTCAGTTTTCAATTTTGTTTATTCCAAATCCAAGGAGAAAGAGAACTGCAAAGGATCGTCTCATTTCAACTCGCATTCCTACTGAGATGGACGAAAAAGAAAATGATCGGGAAAGTAGAAAAAAAAAGTGCAATTTACCGACAACATGGTCATAACAAAAACAATTGTCCTAGCATATCTCCATCTTAAGTTTTTTTTAGCCAAGTATAATTGTTTAAGTATTTTATTGATAATGCAATATAATGTTCTTCTATAAATAAATTGTTAAACAAAAAGTCTTATCATTTTTAATTAAATCTAATGACATAAACAAACTAATTATATTTAGTAATATAATTTTATTAAAAATAATTATATTAGAAAATTTAGATTTTATATAAAAATATTCACCTAAAAAATATGTTAAGTAAATTAAATAATCAAACAAAAATAATTATATTTAATAATATCATTTTCTTTAAAAAATAAAAAAATTATAAAATTTAATTTAAAAAATAAGTAATTTTAAAACCAATTAAAAAAATTATATAATATAATATTTATATTTTATAATATTTTAAATTTAAAAAAAACAAAAAGGAGAGAGAGTGTATTCATGTTCATTCGAGTTTGCAGTTGTCAGATCTCTTCGGCCACGTTCATTTGCAAAGTGGTGTGAATCAAAACACAAAGTCTAAAGTAGTATAGATTGAGAATTAAATTGTAAAGTGGTGTATATTGAAATAAAAACAGGAGAGAGAGTGTATTCACAGAAAAAAATTGTCTATTGACCTAACATGTCTCTATTTATAGCTAAGGTATCACAACCTATTATTTACTCTATTTATTTATTTTTATTATTTTATAAAAAATAACTCTATTTTATTTCCTATAAAATGAATAAATCAAATATTTTTTTATTTTCCTTCAAACCATTATTTTAATACAATTATTTCTCCTTATTTATTTAATTATAAAAACCTTATCATTTTCTAAAACTCTAATTCTTTTTTTAACTAAAAAAATCTTTTTAATTTATTTACAAAAAATAGGATGTTCTAAAGTCCACAAATAATAATTCTGTTTGTCTGGATCTGTGAGGATGTCATAGGTGTCTTGCACTTTGAGCGCGAGTGGGATTAAATACTAGATAGTTATATATCATATAGTCGACAAAGTGTCGTCATGGATATCATTAGCAACCAAAATAATTCAAATATCCCTAGAAATGATTCTTGGGCATTGAATAAGTTGTGAGACATGAACTTTTTGGATAATGTTTTTTGTTAGTAATAAAAATATCTAGACTTTGCATATGCTTGAATTTCTGCAGGAGTTGATGTATGGCTTAACCTAGGAGGAAAATCTATGACTATTTTGTCTTTATTAGGTAATGGTTTAACCATAAAGATGAGTGGAAAATTGCTTAGCTCGGTTATCATTTGGATAGGTTTTGGAGGCCTTGAAAGAAAATTTGGGATAACATTATGGATTCCTTTGATATATTTGACATTGAAATCATAGTGAGAAAACCAATCTTTCAATCTTAAGATCTGAGGATCAGGAGGAATTTTGTTCTTGAATTCAAGAATCTTTGGGAAGGACAAATTATCCATTTGGACTTCAAAATAATGCCCTATAAAGTGGAAATCAAATTTCTTGATTCCATTTTTGGCAGTTAATGCCTCTTTGAAAGTGGTATGATAATGTTTCTTAACATCTTTGAATTGCTAACTTGCATTCCCACAATTGTATCTTTTCTTCCTGACCTCTTCTATCAAGATGACTCCCTATAACTGATCACTGAGATCTGTTTGCAAAATCCTTTTGCCTATACCTAGAATCTTTAGGGCAAGACGATTTTCAGCTATATTTTTAAGTTTCTTGACAACTACAGTTTGCTCTAGTCCCCTAGTAAGAGGATTCTTTTTTAGCAGTTTGGACAGTTGGCTTGTATGCTTGCCCGCATTTGCGATGAAATCTCAAATATAATTTAGTATTCCAATAAGTTATTGAACTTGTTTGGTAGTTAAACCTTCATCAGCAAAAGTGAGAAGCTCCTCTGTCGTATGGGGTTGAGGTTGGTAAGCTCCTTATGAGAAATGCATTCCCAGAAAATCAACTTCAACTTGAGCTAGATGAATTTTCTTTTCTGGTAGCATAATCCCAAGCTCTTGGGGATCACAAAAAACTATTTAAGAGTTCTTTGTGAGACTTTGTATCTTTTGAGAATAATAGTATATCATCAATGTAGATGAGAATACTATCCAAGATGGGCTAAAAATTTTTGGTCATAGTCTTTTGAAACAAAGAATGTACCACCTTCAAACTGAAAGGGATGACTTTCCGTTGATATTGAGCATTTGGAATGCAAAAGGTTGTTTTGTATCTATCAACATGATCAATGCCCAATTGCCAAAACCCTAATTTAAGATCAAACTTGTAAAAGATATGGGAGTCTTTTATCAGAACAGGAAGAGAGGATGCCTTTGGGATTGGGAACTTGTCATCTTTTAGAAAGTGATTTAGGGGCTTATAATCTATTGCTAGCCTATTTTTTCCCCTCTGTCTTTCTAATCTCTTTTCTACATAAAATGCTTGGCATGCCCAATCAGATGTGGTTGGTTCTATTAACCCTTGTTGAAGGAGCTCGTTGCACTCTTTTCTAGTGAGAAGTAAATCTAATAGGGTCATGCTTGGACAAGTAGCCTTTGTAGGAGTGATATCTCCATTCATCTTGAAAGGAAGATGAATAAAGGAACCCTTGTTCTTCCATAGAAGATTGGGATGTGAGAAAACAATCTCTTTGTTTAATCCCATTTAAATCCCCTTTTGAATTTAATCCTATTTGCAAGAATCTGAAGTCTGCTTGCTATTGAATAAACATCAATTCTAATAAGGATCTCTTTGTTCAGTAGTTTGCTTCCAATGAATCTAGTCTAGACAGTACATCCTAGGAAAAATATTATCCCAATAGGTGTTTTAGTTACCCATTATGTCTTAAAGACCTTGTCTTCAGTTGCAATGAAATAAGCAGCTTCTTTTTTCCAGGCTTCTACTGGAAGAATGTCAAGATCCATTATGGTCCTCTGTGCTCTAGTGTCTATGTAAGCAATGGCTTTGATTGTGTGAGCATATTTAAAGGGTAGTATATGGACTTCCACACAAGGTTGAGGACGTGTTTGGTTGATATTTTGTATTTCTTGTATTGAAAACATGGGAAAAAATCAGAGTTTGATCTTGATTCACTGGTTTCACTTGATGAATCTAGGAGAGCAAAAATAGTCTCGTCATCATCATTGATTTGTTTTGAGTAAAGAGATTCAACATTATCTTTCTCATTGAGGCCCAAAGCATTGATCATTTTGATGACTTTGTCCGACTTATTAGGGCAATTCTTTGTATAATGTCTTTGTTTTGTATTTTTTTTTTTTTGCAAATGAAACACCTTTGACCTTGCCTTTTTCTTGAAAAATCTAAAATTTTTCTTTTTGGCTTTTTTTGGTGAACTTTCTTCCTCTTAATTGCTTCTTGGAGGATAAGTAGTTCTAGTCTTTGCATTTGATCTCCATACAAGACTTTTTACATGCTCTAGAATAATTCACCTTTTGATTGATAATATTAGACATGTATTTGTGATGCCTACAAAGCTTATCAACTGCTTCAAGGTAATCTGTTGTATTTATCCCAAGCTAACAGTTGTAAAATCTTTTTGGGAAGCAACCACCATTCTGTTGAGCTCTAGTTGAATTTCTTAAGGCAAAGAAGCCACATATTTGGTGGGGTGTTTGATAGACACCTATTGTGCTATCCAACACCTAGAAATAGTAAAAAAAAAAGAAGAAAAAACATTGGTATGACAAGGTTTATGATATGATATGATGAGAAAGATAGAAAAAAATGAGAGATTTTGACAGGGTGTTCAAAATAAAATATAATTTGCGTATCATCACTCTTTAAAGGGGTATCCTTAATGTCAAGGTGCTAAGACACTTTTTAATTTTCCTAAATTGTATCATTAACTTTGTGTGCTACTTTCTATATTCGAGTATTTTTTATACCCACCTTTATATAAAAATATAATATATAATATATTTTCTCTTGGTGAGAAAAAAAAAATAAAGTAGGAATGAATAAGGAATTCAGTCAAAATGGATTGATCTTTATCCTTATCCAACACAAAATTTTGTTTCAGCTATTTTTGAAAACTTAAACATGATCCGATCAAGATCTAAAATAAATGGGATAAAATCATGTCAATATGAGTCTTTAAAATAATATCTATCAATCTTAACATTATATACACTTAATTTGTAGAATAAAAGAAGTATAAATTTAAATTAAGGTACATTTTACTATATACATTTTTAAAAACAACACAATTTTACTATAATATAATGTCATACTAGACAAAATATGTTCTATTAAATAAAACTTTTTTACTGTTAATATTTAATTGTTCAAAAAATGTATACTCTTTTTAGAGAATATTGTTGCTAAATCAGGTTTGGGATGACTTGAATCACAACCTGAACTCATCCTAAAAAATATACCGCATTTATTTTCAAAATACGAATTCTTCCCAATCAACTTTAAATCAGATAAGTTTCTCATTGACTATGTCCAATAAAATTAGCCGAACAGTTAGTTGAAAGTTGAAAAAATCAACTAAAAGTTGATAACTGAAAGAGTAACTTATGAAATTGTAAGTGTTTGGTAAAATTAACTGTTGAATTAGCTGAAAAGAGTAAAATGGTAGAAATGAACATATTTATAAGATATATATTTCAATTTTTTATAGTTAAAATTATATTTTGAGGTGTTATATTTTTAGTGTAAAAGATTAATTTTAAACTCATAATCTTTCTATTTATATACAAATTATTTTTATTTGATTTTTATTACATTTTTTTCATATTAAGTATTCTACTATTATTCTTATATTATTTCTGAAAATAGTTTAATCAAGTTTAAAATGGAGTAAAAAATACACTTAAATAGACATTATACTTTTATTATGTTAATTAGTGTAATAGTTAAAATAAATCATCTAATATAAAATTATTCAAAAAATAATAGATGAAATAAACATAATATTTGTCAGACCCTAACTTCTTTCGGGTATAATGCTTTTATCACCCGGGTATAATGTTTTCATCATTGCCAATCTGTCATACCCTAATTTCGTCCGGGGACCTTTGCTCGATGACGTGCGACCATTCTTTGGTCCTCGTGAGGTGCTTGGCACCCATCATTAGGCAATTTGTGAAATTCCAGGACCTGCCGAAAAACCAAAAAAATATTGATGCACAATCCGTAAGTTTCCGTGACACACCGGAAATCAAATGGAAGCATCGTTGCATAATTAAGTGAGGTTCCGTAACATTCCGTAAGTCAAAAAGGGGATGATTATGTAATCCGCAAGGTTCCGTAACATTACGGAAAGAAAACAAGTATCGTTACGAAATTCGTAAGTTTCCGTAACTTTACGAAAAAAGAATCACCAAAAAACAGCAGAGGGGGGGTGTACTTAGTAAAAATGGGGGTGCAAATAGCACCCAGGCCCACTTGGGCCCTCCGGAATATTCCTCCAGAAGGCGGTTGCTTCTGGAGGAAGCAACCCTGCTCGCCTGGGCGAGCTGGGCGGCAACCACCTCCCCTATTTTGCTATAAATAGGGGAGGAAGGCAAGAAGGAAGGGGTTCAGCCCCTTAGGCACTTCTCTCTCTTTCGAATTTGCTTGGAAAAATTGTTTCCGTGAAGAAAATCTAAGCCGAGGCGCTTCCGAAACGTTTCCGTAACGTTTTCCGTGAGGAATTTCGCAAAGATTTCAACCGTTCTTCGACGTTCTTCATTCGTTCTTCATCGTTCTTCGATCTTCAACGGGTAAGTACCTCGAACCAAGCTTTTCGATTCATTCTATGTGCCCGTAGTGGTCCACATTGTGTTTCGTGCATTTTTATTCTCGTTTTGTTTACTTTTTATACCCCCTGTTGACGTGCTTAAGCCATTTTACTTAAGTCATTTCTCGCTTAACTTAAAAATAAAATAAATTTCCACCGAACGTTTGAATTGTATTATCCATTAACTTCGGTTAAAATAAATTCCGACCGTTCGGTCGTGCCGTAACCACGTTGGAAATCAAAAAGAGGTAAAAAATAATATAATAATCAAAAAGACATCTTTTAGTAAAATAAAGCGGAAAATCAAGTGGACGTTTTCTCTTTGGGATTTCTCATTCTTAATCGAATTGATTAATAACTAAAGTGAAACTAAAGGCTAAAATCAATTCGCCTAGTCAAGCTCGTCCATAAAAAATAGGCTTTTGAAGTTTGTCATTTCATTTCCTCACTAAGTAAAATGGATCATTTTTAAGGTCCAACGCCTTAAAATGATCACCTCTTAAAGTAAAAAAGAATCACTTGATAAAAAAGAACTACGTAGGTCTGATTTTCTCATCCCAAATTGAGGAATACGTAGGAGCAAAGGGAAACACCCTTGTCGACCACAAAAAAGGGAAAAATATAAAAAGGGTATAAAAGGATATAAGGACATAAAAAGGAACGTAAAAATCAAAGTCATGTTTGCACATTCGATTAAAGGCTGCCGTCCCTTGGGGCGGACGTGTGGGGTGCTAATACCTTCCCCGTGCGTAAATACAACTCCCGAACCTTTCACTTAAAAGTTCGTAGATCGCGTCTTTTCCGGTTTTTCCGACGTTTTCCTCAAATAAACGTTGGTGGCGACTCCGCGCGTATTCCTTTCGTGGAACACGCATCCCGCGAGTCTCGCGTCGCCCTCCCGCCGAAGGGTAGGTTGCGACAGTTGGCGACTCCACTGGGGACTGTTTTTAGAGAGTTAGGCCATTTAATTTTGTGCAATGTTTTACCGTGACTTACCCCTTTGTTGGTTTCCTTTCATTATGTTCTTGTGTATATAAACTCTTTGTTGCTTTTAGTGCGTTTTAAATGTATGCATGAAGTAAATATTTATTCATTTGATGCACACAAACACCAACACTATTTGCACACACTGTGAGTGAAAAAGGGCCCTATACCCGGGTTCATGGGAGCATAAGGAGTGGAGGTGAATCTGTAATCATGCTAGGTCTCCGACTTGCTTGATTACAGTGAACCCTCATCTAGAGCTTTTCTCTTTGAAAACCTATTGTTGCTAGTAGTCCCTACTGCTACAATATGTTCGTCAAAGGCGATGATACCTCTAGAAACCATCAAGAGAGATATAACTACCTTGGGAATTATTGCTAAAAGCCTAGTTAGTTCTCTCCCTTATAGGTCCCTTCAATAGGGGCACGAAGCAAACACGCTGCGTGCCATTTTTCACACTGCCATGCATGAGTATCATATACCCTTTTGCTTATGTTCGGTAAATATTGTCATACTGTGCACATTCCCGCATTGTGTCTTTTGCATAGGCATTGCATATGGGTTCTGTCTTGATCCCTACTGTAAACAAACCAACGGAGGGTCCGTGTCGCCTTCTTAAAAACGTGCGTTGGGGCATTTCGCTACCCCTAGATGTCGTATCTAAGAAGGTGACAAATTCCCCGGACCCCCGTATTCGTAAATTGCATCTGTGTCATATGCATTTCTTCATGCATTCATCCATCCCACCCATGAGATATCGGAGTTTTGATTTGCACCAGCTTTTGTCTCACTTTAGTAAGCATGGGAACAAATCAAACCGGCAAGAGGTTCTACCAAGTCAAGGTCAAAAGCCCAGATACCACCAGCATCAAGGAATTAGGGCGGTTGATGGAACCCCTCCAAATGCAAGCCTTCCGCAAGACTTACGGAAAGATCTTAGAGTTGACCATAGCAGAGGTGTCCATAGAAGCCATTGCATCACTCACCCAATACTACGACCAGCCTTTGAGATGCTTCACATTCAGAGACTTCCAATTAGTACCAACCATTGAAGAATTTGAAGAAATTCTAGGATGTCCTCTCGGGGGAAGAAAACCATATCTTTCCTCCGGATGTCTCCCCTCTTTGAGCAGAATTGCAACTGTGGTCAAGGATTCAGCAAGAGGTTTGGACCGCATAAAACAGACTCGGAACGGCATAGCGGGCCTACCACAGAAGTACCTAGAAGACAAGGCGAGGGGTATGGCCAATCAAGGAGACTGGGTCCCGTTTATGGATGTGTTAGCTTTGCTAATTTTTGGGGTCGTCCTCTTTCCAAACGTGGATGGTTTGGTAGACCTAGCAGCAATCGACGCTTTCCTTGCCTACCACCATAGCAAGGAAAGTCCGGTGGTAGCTGTCTTGGCAGATCTATTTGACACATTTGACCGAAGGTGCGAGAAGAGTAGCGCACGGATCATCTGTTGCTTACCCGCCCTCTGTGTTTGGTTGGTTTCACACTTGTTCCAACAAGACACAAGACATCCATGTCCGCTCCTGAGCCATCGCTCGTGTACTGAAAAGAGGAGAATGGATTGGGACCAGCTCTTGGCCGGGATAGGAGGTAGAACAATCAGTTGGTTCCCCCGATGGAAGGAAGGAAAAGAAGGAGTCCTTTTCTCATGTGGAAGATACCCAAACATTCCGCTGGTAGGAACGAGGGGTTGTATTAATTACAATCCCACGCTCGCTATAAGACAACTAGGGTACCCCATGAGGGGAGCACCGACGGAAGAAAGCATGTCTCCTTTCCTTGTGAGGGATCTCGGCGCACAAAATTCCAAGACTATACAAAGAATCCATAAGGCATGGGAAACCCCGTTAAGGAAAGATCAAGAGCTTAGAGGCATTCGTAATGGCATCATTGGTGGGTACCACGAATGGCTGAAAGTTCGCATACGAGGTTTAGATTGGCTCGCCAAGTTAAAAGTCGTCAGCGAAGAGAATTTTGAAGCACCGGAAGAGGACGAAGAAGTCCAAGCTCTCAAAAGCGAGTTAGGAAAGGCAAAACTCGCCAAGGAGAAGTTCAAGTTGGCTGCTACACACGTTCGGAAGGAGTGTGCCGGGTTACGGGAAGAGAATGCAATTACCGCAAGAGCCCTTGAACAAGAGACCAAGAGGGCTCGCAAGGAAGAGTATGGCCGGAACAAATTTCGCGGAGCTCTATGGGGTAGCAATAATGAACTCAAGTTGCGAAGGGAAGAAAGGGACCAGTCGCGAGCACATAGCATGGTTCTGAAAGAGGAGTTGATTGCTTGTTCAAGGTCCAAAAGAAGCTTGTCTCAGCGTTTATGCGAGACAGAGACCAACATGTTAGCTATCATCGCCAAGTACCAAGAAGAGTTAGGTCTAGCCACGGCCCACGAGCATAGAATCGCGGATGAGTATGCCCAAGTATACGCGGAAAAAGAGGCTAGAGGAAGGGTGATCGACTCTTTACACCAAGAGGCAACCATGTGGATGGATCGGTTTGCTCTTACCTTGAACGGGAGTCAAGAACTTCCCCGATTGTTAGCCAAGGCCAAGGCGATGGCAGACACCTACTCCGCCCCCGAAGAGATTCATGGGCTTCTCGGCTATTGTCAGCATATGATAGACTTAATGGCCCACATAATTAGAAATCGTTAGGAAACTTGTATGGTCTCTCAGACCTTGACTAGATATGACTTCCTTTTTGAAATAAAATGAGTTGGTCCCATGTTTCTACTCCAAAAAGCTTGTGCAAATCAAATCACTCCTACATCTCATCTCTAGCATGCGTTTTCTTTCTTTACCCACTCCTCACGTTTGGTTTTTTAGGGAAAAACACCATAACTAAACGCGCCGCAAGGGATCCCTATCGCACCAGATCCAAATCTAGAACGATGGGTGATCAAGAGGAGACGCAGGAACAGATGAAAGCCGACATGTCGGCTCTGAAAGAACAAATGGCCTCCATGATGGAGGCCATGTTAGGTATGAAGCAGCTCATGGAGAAGAACGCGGCCACTGCCGCCGCTGTCAGTTCGGCTGCCGAAGCAGACCCGACTCTCTTGGCAACTACGCACCATCCTCCCTCAAACATAGTAGGACGGGGAAGGGACACACTGGGGCACAATGGCAGCCCTCACCTGGGATACAACCGAGCGGCTTACCCTTATGGATTGCCGCCCAACTATTCACCACCCATCTTGCAAGAAGATGCGGGCCACATTGCTTCTCCCGTCCATGAAAAAGAGCCTCCTCAGCAGCCCGACGAAGTCCATAAAGACCCTCAAGATTATGCTCGGAGGGATGTCGAGTTTTATCCCCCGATCCCCGAAGGGCCGGCACCAGGCACGTTGCCTCAACCCAACATCGCAGCATCGCCAATAGTTTTGTCTATGGAAGGGCCGCCCCCGGCAACTGAAGAAAGGAGGAAGCTCGATCTCCTTGAGGAAAGATTGAGGGCTGTGGAAGGATTTGGGGACTATCCGTTTGCAGACATGACGGATCTTTGCTTAGTACCCGATGTTGTTATTCCCCCGAAGTTCAAAGTGCCGGACTTCGACAAGTATAAAGGGACGACTTGTCCCAAAAACCATCTCAAAATGTACTGCCGTAAGATGGGCGCCCATTCTAAAGATGAAAAGCTGTTGATACACTTCTTTCAGGATAGCTTGGCCGGAGCTGCGGTAGTGTGGTACACTAATTTGGAAGCTTCCCGTATCCGTACTTGGAAGGATCTGATTACCGCCTTCCTAAGGCAGTATCAGTACAATTCTGATATGGCTCCTGACCGTACTCAACTGCAGAATATGTTCAAGAAAGAGGGTGAAACCTTTAAAGAATATGCGCAGCGATGGAGGGATTTGGCGGCACAAGTAGCTCCTCCCATGGTTGAGAGAGAGATGATCACCATGATGGTAGACACTCTGCCAGTGTTCTACTATGAGAAGCTAGTGGGTTACATGCCGTCCAGCTTTGCGGATCTGGTGTTTGCCGGGGAAAGAATCGAGGTTGGATTGAAGAGAGGAAAGTTTGATTACGTTTCCTCCACAAACGTGAATGCCAAAAGAATCGGGGCAACAGGGGCAAAAAGGAAAGAAGGAGATGCCCATGCCGTCTCTTCAACACCCGCGTGGGTCAAACCCCAGCAAACACCTCATGGTACCCATCAGTACGCGCAACATCACCCAAGCTTCTCGGCTCATGCGGGGAACGCCTCTAGTTCAACACCCGTGCAGCCTAAGGCACCCACCCAGAGGGAAGCTCCCCAAGTTCCAACTCCGAACACGACTCGACCGGCCGGTAATTCCAACACGACAAGGAACTTCCCTCCGAGGCCATTGCCGGAATTCACCCCGCTCCCAATGACGTACGAAGATCTTCTACCATCCCTCATCGCCAATCATTTGGCCGTGGTAACTCCCGGAAGAGTCCTCGAACCCCCTTTCCCGAAGTGGTATGACCCTAATGCAACTTGCAAGTACCATGGGGGTGTCCCGGGGCATTCCGTCGAAAAATGCTTGGCCCTTAAATACAAGGTCCAACATTTAATGGATGCCGGATGGCTGACTTTCCAAGAGGATCGGCCAATGTGAGGACCAACCCGCTCGCCAATCATGGAGGGGGAGCAGTTAATGCAGTTGAATCTGATAGGCCCCACAGGTCTAAACCTTTAAGAGATATGGCAACCCCTAGGAGGTTTATCTTTGAGGCCCTACAAAAGGGAGGTGTAATTCCCCATAGTGGGTGTAAGGAGGATTCCTGTCTGCTACATTCCGGCGAGATGCATGACATGGAGACGTGTTTGGAAGTAGAGGAATTGTTACAGCGGATGATAGACCAAGGTCGACTAGAAGTCGGCATTGAAGGAAAAGAAGAGCAGCATATATGCATGCAATCTACGGAGGGGAGCGGTGTTGCGAAGCCCAAACCCTTGGTGATATACTTCACTAAAAGTGCAGCCTCGCAAAAGCCCGGGCACCCCTTAATGGCCAAACCTGTTCCTTTCCCATATCAAAATAGTCACGCGGTCCCGTGGAGATATACACCTCCGGGGAAGAAGGAAGAAGAAATCACTGACGTCAGCTCGCTGTCAGCTAAAGTAACAAATATCACGGGGCCGAGTGGTGTGACCCGTAGTGGTCGTGTGTTCGCACCTCCGGACCTACCAGTCCAACCCGCCGACGTCAAAGGAAAAGGAAAAGTGGTGGAGGAACAAGATGGCGAAGCACCCCACGCTTCGAATAAAGATATTCCAGCAAAGGGGCCCCCAGAGAAAAAGGATGGTAGAAAGGAGGTGTCGCTAGAGGAAGCCAGCGAGTTCCTTCGCATAATTCAGCAGAGTGAATTCAAGGTTATCGAACAGCTCAACAAAACCCCAGCTAGGGTCTCGCTGCTGGAGTTACTTATGAGCTCCGAGCCTCATCGGGCTCTGCTAGTAAAAGTGCTGAACGAGGCTCACGTGGCCCAAGATATCTCGGTAGAAGGTTTCGGAGGGCTGGTCAACAATATCACTGCCAACAACTATCTTGCCTTCGCCGAAGAAGAAATCCCCGCCGAGGGGAGAGGGCATAATAAGGCTTTACACGTGTCAGTTAAGTGTATGGACCATATCGTAGCCAAGGTACTCATCGATAATGGTTCCAGTTTAAACGTGATGCCTAAGAGCACTTTGGAGAAGTTACCATTCAATGTTTCCCACTTAAAACCAAGTTCAATGGTGGTTCGGGCCTTCGACGGCACTCGCCGAGAGGTTAGGGGAGAGATCGATCTCCCAGTACAAATAGGCCCTCACACCTGTCAAGTCACCTTCCAAATAATGGATATTAACCCCCCCTACAGCTGCCTGTTAGGGCGCCCGTGGATCCACTCAGTGGGAGTCGTGCCGTCTACGCTCCACCAAAAGCTGAAATTCGTAGTGGAGGGGCACTTGGTCATCGTGTCAGGCGAGGAAGATATCTTGGTAAGCTGCCCATCCTCCATGCCTTATGTGGAAGCCGCAGAAGAATCGTTAGAAACTGCTTTCCAGTCTTTTGAGGTGGTCAGCATTTCCTCTGTGGACTCCCTCTTTGGGCAACCTTGTCTGTCCGATGCAGCGGTAATGATGGCCCGAGTTATGTTGGGGAACGGTTTTGAACCCGGGATGGGTTTAGGAAAAAACAACGGCGGCATAACTAGCCTGATAAATACTCAAGGAAATCGTGGGAAGTATGGTTTAGGCTATAAGCCCACTCAGGCAGACATGAAAAGAAGCATTGCGGGAAGGAAGAACAATGGTCAAAGTTCGCGTTGGAGACAAGAAGGTGAAGGAAGCCCGCCCTGCCACATAAGTAGAAGCTTTATAAGTGCGGGTTCGGGAGACAAAGGTCAAGCGTTCGCGATATGCGAAGATGATATTCCGAGTACTTTGGATTTGGTACGACCATGCTCTCCTGATTTCCAGCTGGGAAATTGGCGAGTGGAGGAACGCCCCGGCATTTACGCCACAAGCATAATGTAAACCTTTACGGTTTTAAAAGCTCTATGGTTGGGCCTAGGCTTTAGAGTTTTCATTTTGTTAAAGCTTTGTGTCTTTTGTTTTTGAATTTATAATACAAGGATCTTTCTTCATCTGTTCCTGGTCTCTACCCATTCTCATTCATTTGCATGTTTACTTCTTTTTCTAAAACGGCAGATTCGATGACGAGTCCCCCGAAGGTACTAATACCTGGGACCCGTCTATCAACTTCGAGCAAGAAATGAATCAAACGAAAGATGAAGGAGATGAGGATGTGGGACTTCCTTCGGAACTAGAAAGAATGGTCGCCCATGAGGACCAAGAAATGGGGCCTCATCAAGAAGAAACAGAGCTAGTAGACTTAGGAATTGGCAGTGGAAAGAGGGAAGTAAAGATAGGTACAGGCATTACCGCACCTATCCGTGAAGAATTAATAATCCTGCTAAAAGACTACCAAGACATCTTTGCTTGGTCATACCAAGATATGCCCGGTTTGAGTTCTGACATTGTGCAGCACCGATTACCTCTAAATCCCGGGTGTTCCCCGGTAAAACAGAAATTGAGGAGGATGAAGCCCGAAACATCCTTGAAGATAAAAGAAGAAGTGAAGAAGCAATTTGACGCTGGATTTCTGGCCGTCGCTCGGTATCCAGAATGGGTTGCCAACATCGTACCAGTTCCTAAAAAAGATGGGAAAGTACGAATGTGTGTAGATTATCGGGACCTGAATCGGGCCAGTCCCAAGGACAATTTTCCTTTACCACACATCGATATCCTCGTAGATAACACGGCCAATTTCGCTTTATTTTCCTTCATGGACGGTTTCTCTGGTTACAATCAGATAAAGATGGCGCCCGAGGATATGGAAAAGACTACTTTCGTCACCCTGTGGGGAACGTTCTGTTACAAGGTGATGTCCTTTGGACTCAAGAATGCCGGGGCAACTTATCAACGGGCCATGGTAGCTTTGTTCCATGATATGATGCATCAAGAGATCGAGGTCTACGTGGACGAAATAATTGCTAAATCTAAATCTGAGGAAGAACACCTTGTCAACCTGCGGAAGTTGTTCGAAAGGCTTAAGAAATATCAATTAAGGTTGAACCCCGCTAAGTGTACCTTTGGGGTCAAATCAGGGAAATTGCTTGGTTTCGTTGTAAGCCAGAAAGGGATAGAGGTAGACCCCGAGAAAGTGAAGGCTATCCTTGAGATGCCGGAACCCCGTACAGAGAGGCAAGTCCGAGGTTTCCTGGGGCGTTTGAATTATATTGCCAGATTCATATCGCAGCTCACCGCCATTTGTGAGCCGTTGTTTAAACTCTTGCGCAAAAACCAAACTGATCGGTGGAATGAGGATTGCCAAGAGGCTTTTGGAAGGATCAAAAAGTGCCTAATGAATCCTCCCGTGCTTATGCCACCAGTACCTGGAAGGCCTCTCATTTTGTACATGACAGTCTTGGACGAATCAATGGGGTGTATGCTGGGGCAACATGACGAATCCGGGAAGAAAGAGCGCGCTGTTTACTACCTAAGTAAGAAGTTCACGACCTGTGAGATGAATTACTCCTTGCTCGAAAGAACGTGTTATGCTTTAGTATGGGCGTCCCATCGCTTAAGGCAGTACATGCTGAGCCATACTACTTGGTTGATATCCAAAATGGACCCGGCCAAGTACATCTTTGAAAAGCCAGCTCTCACAGGACGAATCGCCCGGTGGCAAGTCTTGCTATCTGAGTTTGATATAGTCTACGTCACCCAAAAGGCGATAAAAGGAAGCGCTTTGGCAGATTATTTGGCCCAACATCCTCTTAACGACTACCAGCCCATGCATCCGGAATTCCCGGATGAGGACATCATGGCCTTGTTCGAGGAAAAGTTGGACGAAGATCGGGACAAATGGACTGTATGGTTTGACGGAGCGTCAAACATTCTAGGTCATGGCGTTGGGGCAGTGTTGATCTCTCCGGACAATCAATGTGTACCTTTCACAGCCAGGCTAGGATTCGACTGCACCAACAACATGGCCGAATATGAAGCATGTGCCCTAGCCGTCCAGGCAGCAATTGACTCCAATGTCAAACTACTCAAGGTGTACGGCGACTCAGCGTTGGTAATCCATCAGCTGAGAGGGGAATGGGAAACTAGAGATCCCAAGCTGATACCCTACAAAGCCTACATCAAGGAATTGGCTAAGACTTTCGATGAGATCTCCTTCCATCATGTTCCCCGCGAGGAAAATCAAATGGCGGATGCACTTGCTACGTTGGCATCTATGTTCCAGCTAACACCGCACGGGGACCTACCCTACATTGAATTTCAGTGTCGTGGCAAACCCGCACATTGTCGCCAAGTGGAAGAGGAACGGGACGGAAAGCCTTGGTATTACGACATCAAGCGGTATGTCGTAAGCAAAGAATACCCGCCAGAGATTGCCGACAACGATAAAAGGACATTGAGGAGGTTGGCAGCCAGTTTCTTCATGAGCGGAGGCACACTGTATAAGAGAAATCACGACATGACACTCCTGCGATGTGTGGATGCCAAGGAGGCAAATCACATGATCGAGGAAGTCCATGAGGGCTCGTTTGGAACGCACGCCAACGGGCATGCTATGGCCAGGAAGATCTTAAGAGCAGGTTATTACTGGCTTACCATGGAAAGTGATTGTTGTGTCCATGTGAGGAAGTGCCACAAATGTCAAGCATTCGCGGATAATGTCAATGCCCCACCGCATCCCCTGAATGTCATGTCCGCCCCTTGGCCTTTCTCCATGTGGGGAATAGATGTCATCGGGGCCATTGAGCCCAAGGCCTCGAATGGTCATCGCTTCATCCTCGTAGCAATAGATTATTTCACCAAGTGGGTCGAGGCGGCTTCATATACCAATGTCACGAGGAATGTGGTGGTCAGGTTCATTAAGAAGGAGATCATCTGCCGATATGGTTTGCCAAGAAAGATTATCACGGACAACGGCACCAACCTGAATAACAAGATGATGGGGGAAATGTGCGAGGAGTTTAAAATCCAGCATCACAATTCCACACCCTACCGGCCAAAGATGAATGGAGCCGTGGAAGCAGCCAATAAGAATATCAAAAAGATTATCCAAAAGATGACCGTGTCATACAAGGATTGGCACGAGATGCTCCCATTCGCGTTGCACGGTTACCGGACTTCAGTGCGAACGTCAACTGGGGCAACGCCGTTCTCATTGGTATATGGGATGGAGGCGGTGTTACCATTTGAGGTAGAAGTCCCGTCATTAAGGATCTTGGCAGAATCCGGATTAAAGGAATCAGAGTGGGCTCAAACGCGCTACGATCAGCTCAACCTCATTGAGGGTAAGCGCTTAACGGCCATGAGTCATGGGCGCTTGTACCAGCAAAGAATGAAGAGCGCGTTCGACAAGAAAGTACGCTTACGCAGGTTCCATAAGGGAGACCTTGTGCTAAAGAAAATGTCCCATGCTGTCAAGGACCACCGAGGGAAATGGGCCCCGAACTATGAAGGGCCTTTTGTTGTGAAGAGGGCTTTCTCCGGAGGAGCCCTGGTGCTTACTAACATGGATGGCGAAGAGCTACCTTCACCCGTGAACTCTGATGTCGTCAAACAATATTATGCTTAGAAGCTGGGGCAATTAAGGATGTCGCTGCATGTTCTCTATCTTTATGCGTTTTCTAGATTTCCCCCCAGGGATTTCCGGTCCGTTGTATCTCTTGTTACGATCTTTCAAAGAGATGAACATGGATTTGAGGCTTTTAGTCCTCACGTTAGTTTCACACCTTGCGTTAATTTGTGATCGCCTGAGCCCTTCTGCTCAGTTCATGGGATCCCCCAAGCGCTTAATTAGAATTGAACCTGAACCAACTTTCCCTAAATTTTCTGCGTTTGAAAACATTCATGCATACGCATACGCATACGCATGTATATTGTTGTGGTAAAATAGGGGCAGGATCACCTTGGGCTACCTTCTGGAGTGAAGACAAAACATGAACGGCAGAAACCAATCAAGGTAGGGTAATGATGCGGCCAAGATTGGCCATACCTGGTTGTTTATTACTTGCAGGTACTTAAGGATGAACGCAAGCGGGGATGGGGTCACGACCGACCGATCGTTGCCCTTCTCTGTGCGAAACAAGCAGGGAATGTCGCTGCAAGGCAGCCCCGTATCCTTTGTATTTTGCAGCTTTCTTTTACTATTTGTTTGTTTTAAAAAGGAAAAGAGTAATAATAAAATAAGTAATCAACGCCTAATTCTAACCTAAGTAAGTTCAAGTTAGGCAAAATGCTAATCCATGAGAAGGGAGGGGACATGGTTAATGTTCCCCTCAAAAAAAAAAAAAAAAAAAAAAAAAAAAAGTGCAGGTTAGCTCGCCTGGGCGAGCCACCCCTGCACCAAATTATAAAAATGACGAAAGGGGGGGCGTTTTTACATTCAAAAACTTCTTTTCCCCCCTTTCAAAAGCCATACCCACGGGATTGACGAATTCGCATTTTTTGATTCCGTTTTGCGCTTTTGTTCATCACCAATAAGTAAGTATTCCATCCCTAAGCTTTCTAGCTTTTCATTGGTGTATTTTGATCTCCTTTTGGTGCTCTAAATTGTGGGAGTGTGCTCAAATATATGGGGCAATTTTGATTTGTTTTCTTGCTTGATTAGGTTGAATTAGGGGTTGGTATGAGATGGCCCTAGGCCTATAATGCATTTTGAAACAATAGGACATGCCACATTGTCCCCGTTCTCTTGCTATTGATGCCTAAACGCGCGCCCACCAAGTGTTCGGTGAAATGCCTCAATGGCATTAGCGTGTGACTTTTGTAAGGAGACAACCCATGGGGTATTTTGGTTTGTGCATATTTTCTATTTTTTTGGAATATGTATTCATTCCCGAAAAAGGCTAGAGTAATTGCCCCACATATATCCTAGTCCTAGAAACTGAAATTTTATGCAAAAAAAAAAAAAAAAAAAAAGCACAAAAGGTAAAGTTACCCTTTTTTGGCCAGCAATCAGCTATGGGCCACGCTACAATATTTTCCCTATGCCTAGATGGTTAGGAATTTTGCTCATCATAAATGTGTAGGTTTAGAATAGGTAGCAAAATACCTTTGGCAATTTACACTTTGGGTATGATAGCAAAATACTTGGATGTATGTACATATAATTTTTGGTAGTCAAAATGTCTCACAAAAAAATATACATAAATATGTTGCATGTTATGTAAAGAAGATACATTACCAAAAAATGTATACCTTTTAATTTGAATACAATTTTAGTCAGCAAAGGAAAATATACTTGAATTTGCATGCGGCTTTAGGTAGCAAAAACTTGAAAAGAGCATAAAATGTAGCACCTTATTGTGTAGATAGTCAAGATTCATCATGAAGTTTGTGTATGTATAGGTATTAGAAATACCGAGATGTGCACATGTGCAATTTTTGGTACCCCAAAATGCTTTGAGTATGCATGTATGTGAATTTAGCCAAGGAGGTGTGTGATGTAAGTAACAAATACACCTTGGAAGTACGTGTAAATAATCTAGGTAACGAAGCTGCCTTGATTGTATATGGGTGCATTTTTTTTGGTTAATAGAATGTCTTGTGCAAGAGAACGTTTGTAAGGAAATATGCGCATAAGCTTCCTCTAAATTTACATTGATGTTTGTATTTATGGGAGGAGGTTGTATGTCATTTTTGTTTTAAGAATAGTATCCCACTGGTAAAACTAACTTTCCAAATGTTTGCCTTCGCAGGAAATGGCCCCGAGGGAGCTTGCCTCAAAGAGGTCCAGGAAGGACAAGGCAGCAGAAGGAACTAGTTCCGCTCCGGAGTATGATAGTCACCGCTTTAGGAGCGCGGTACACCAGCAGCGCTTCGAAGCCATCAAGGGGTGGTCGTTTCTCCGGGAGCGACGCGTCCAGCTCAGGGACGACGAGTATACTGATTTCCAGGAGGAAATAGGGCGCCGGCGGTGGGCACCACTGGTTACTCCCATGGCCAAGTTTGATCCAGAAATAGTCCTTGAGTTTTATGCCAATGCTTGGCCAACAGAGGAGGGTGTGCGTGACATGAGATCCTGGGTTAGGGGTCAGTGGATCCCGTTCGATGCCGACGCTATCGGCCAGCTCCTGGGATATCCGTTGGTGTTAGAAGAGGGCCAGGAGTGCGAGTATGGCCAGAGGAGGAACCGGTCTGATGGGTTCGATGAGGAGGCCATCGCCCAGTTGCTATGTATACCGGGGCAGGATTTTGCCCGGACTGCTGCCGGAAGACGGGTGCGGATCATGCGCACCAACATGACCACCCTGACTCAGATATGGATGACTCTGCTGCTCAGCAACATCCTGCCCACCGATCATAATTCCGACCTCCCCATGCCGAAGTGCCAGCTGGTGTACGCCATCCTGACACGGATGAGCATCCATGTGGCTCAGTTGATCGCTGATGCCATCTATATTTTTGCAGGTATGGCGCCCACTAGGCACCCTTTGGACCCAGATAAGTCCAACAGGGCCCTGGGATTCCCCGCACTGATCACAGGACTCTGCCAGTCGTTCGGAGTCCCCGTTGCACCTACCAAGGTGATTCGGCCGCCCATCACCCGGGTTTTTATTGAGAAGTACTGTACCCAGAGACAGGGTCAGGGTGATGCTCCACAGGCCGCAGGCGCGCCCCCACCACCTCATCAGGCTGGCCAGGCTGGGGCATTTGACATGGAGCAGTATTTACGGCATTTGGTTCGCCAGCAGGCGGCCAACCACCGAGCACATGTACGGACCCATGACTGTCTGTACCAGATGAGCCTTAGCATGCAGAGCCAGGGCTCCGCTTCTTTTTCATGCCCTACTCCAGACCAGTTCAGGGCAGAGGTTGCATGGCCCGGAGATTGGCCCGAGGCCCAAGCAGGAGAGGCACCCCCAGAAGCTCCCGGCGATGGAGAAGAAGCCCACGAGGATGAGGAGATGGCCGATTTGCTTGACTTCTTGGGAGGGAGTGGAGATACGTGACTGGGAGATCCCCAGATTCATGTTTTCTTTCATATTTCTTTTGTCATTTTTATTCTTGTTATTGTTTTGACTTGAGAGACTAACGTTTGTTTTTGTTGTTTCGATTGTCATTTGTACAGCGCATACATTTTTGTTTAGATTGTTGCGTTAGTATTTATATATCACTACTATCAATGATGTTTGAAATTCTGGAACCGTGTAGAGTTCTTCGTTTAGGAACATCGTCCAAAAGTATATAGGTGAAATAAACAAAAAAAATCATGATAAAAATAAAAATAGAAAAGGAAAGAAAATGAAATAGAAAAGAAAAGAAAGTGAAAAGAAAAAGAGAGCAAATAAGAAAAAAAAGGCAAGTAAGGAAAAAGGTAGAAAAAAGAAAAAAATAAGTTGTCAAGCTGAAAAAACCAACATGCTGTTGAAAAGAGATGACTTCCAACTTTTCTTTGGAAAAATTCACTGATCATAACTAGTTTTTGAAAAAATGTGTATGCACCTGAAGGGTGAATGCTGTGAAGATTTTCCCAGACGCCCAAAATGGACTCGGATGAATGCACGAATTGATAAAAGAACATATTTTGGAAACATTGGGTTGATCTAAAAATAGAGGGAATGAATCCTGAGCCCTAGCATCACATGACCATAAAAATTTGACACTTGAGTGTCCGCATAGGTGCATGCATGACCAGTTTTGCATAAAATTTCCAAATCATCATTTTTGCATTTGTGTCATGGAAATAATGTGGGGCATCCCTTTTTATCCTTGAACCAAACCAAACCCTGACATGTATCATGTCTAGCCATTCTACAAGCCTTGAGCCAAAATCCTGACTCACCATAATCCTTACCCTCGGAAGCAAAAAAGAAAAGAAGGAAAATTTCCAATCAAAGAGAAAGTCAAAAAGAAAAGAAAGGAAATTCCCAATCAAAGAGTGGGAGAAAGCAAAAGGAAAAGAAAGAAAATTCCCAACCAAAGAATGGGAGAAAGTAAAAAAGGAAGGAAAGAAAGTTCTTGATCAAAGAAACTAGAAGAAATGTGCAGAAAGGTCTTTTAACCAGACAATATCTGAACAATACAGAATTGTCACCAAATGAACAAAAAGAAGGAAAGGAATCCACGACCTAAAATGGTCTTCTCCCTTTGATTACCAACCGAAATCCCGTGCGCTAGCGACCTTTTTTTCTCGCCCCGCACTAAACAAAAACAGAAAAAGAAAAAAAGCCAGAAAAATCAAAAGCCAAAAACACACAAAAGCCGAAAGAAGAAACCACCAAAAGAACCCATTCCCAAGGGAAGCCCTGTTGATCCATGATCGCGTGTAATTTTTGATTTGATAGGAAATAATTTGCAAAGTCAAGTCATGACATATCTATGGTTCGGAATTAGGATGAAACACTTACCTGTGCGAGATTGATACACTTTGAGTGGATTTCTTCTATTTTTGTCGAACCCAGTGTTTCCTCTAAATGATCATTTAGAAACGAAATGCTAACATCCAAAATCTCATTTATGGTTATGGGAGATTTCATCAGCAGACTCTCCTTCCCCGGTAGACGCATTGTTTTTCACTCAAAAAAAAAGAGAGCATATGCTGCTCTAAATCAGTTGGAATATTTGTCTCTTTGCTAAAGCATGTTTGCATTTTAGCGAAGAAAACACTGAGACTCTTTCAAGTCTCACAAGTTATCCAGAACTACGTAGGTCTGAGTTCCTCATTGGAGGATACGTAGGAGCAAGAGCCTCGCTTTTGTCGACCATACCGCCTTTTGTTGCCATGACTCAAGAGCTGGTAGCCCGCGGAGATACCTTACGGTTATTCGCACCCTTTTGTCATCCAGAGGCGGCGGGCCCGATGACAAGCAGAGACCAAGTTTGGTCATTCTGCACCCTTGTATCATCCAGAGGCGGCGGGCCCGATGATACGCGGAGATACCTTACGGTTATTCGCACCCTTTTGTCATCCAGAGGCGGCGGGCCCGATGACAAGCAGAGACCAAGTTTGGTCATTCTGCACCCTTGTATCATCCAGAGGCGGCGGGCCGATGATACGCGGAGATACCTTACGGTTATTCGCACCCTTTTGTCATCCAGAGGCGGCGGGCCCGATGACAAGCAGAGACCAAGTTTGGTCATTCTGCACCCTTGTATCATCCAGAGGCGGCGGGCCGATGATACGCGGAGATACCTTACGGTTATTCGCACCCTTTTGTCATCCAGAGGCGGCGGGCCCGATGACAAGCAGAGACCAAGTTTCGTCATTCTGCACCCTTGTATCATCCAGAGGCGGCGGGCCCGATGATACGCGGAGATACCTTACGGTTATTCGCACCCTTTTGTCATCCAGAGGCGGCGGGCCCGATGACAAGCAGAGACCAAATTTGGTCATTCTGCACCCTTGTATCATCCAGAGGCGGCGGGCCCGATGATACGCGGAGATACCTTACGGTTATTCGCACCCATTTGTCATCCAGAGGCGGCGGGCCCGATGACAAGCAGAGACCAAGTTTGGTCATTCTGCACCCTTGTATCATCCAGAGGCGGCGGGCCCGATGATACGCGGAAATACCCGAGTGGTTATCCGTATAAACATTCTTTTGCTATCTGTAAGACAGAACGCTTGATAGCATGCAGAGGCTAACATAGTCTTCTGCACCTTTTGTTCCTCCGGGAACAACAAGTCATTTACATGCGGAACTTTCATGGTCGCCCGCGACTCTCGTCAACCGAGAGGAGCGAAATTAGTGTCATACACTGATTTTCGGGGACCTTTGCTTGATGACATGCGACCATTCTTTGGTCCTTGTGAGGTGCTTGGCATCCATCATTAGGCAATTTGTGAAATTCTAGGAGCGACAAGTCATGGTCGCCCGCGACTCTCGTCAACCGAGAGGAGCGAAATTAGTGTCATACACTGATTTTCGGGGACCTTTGCTTGATGACATGCGACCATTCTTTGGTCCTTGTGAGGTGCTTGGCATCCATCATTAGGAAATTTGTGAAATTCTAGGAGCGACAAGTCATGGTCACCCGCGACTCTCGTTAACCGAGAGGAACGAAATTAGTGTCATACACTGATTTTCGGGGACCTTTGCTTGATGACAAGCGACCATTCTTTGGTCCTTGTGAGGTGCTTGGCATCCATCATTAGGCAATTTGTGAAATTCTAGGAGCGACAAGTCATGGTCACCCGCGACTCTCGTCAACCGAGAGGAGCGAAATTAGTGTCATACACTGATTTTCGGGGACCTTTGCTTGATGACAAGCGACCATTCTTTGGTCCTTGTGAGGTGCTTGGCATCCATCATTAGGCAATTTGTGAAATTCTAGGAGCGACAAGTCATGGTCACCCGCGACTCTCGTCAACCGAGAGGAGCGAAATTAGTGTCATACACTGATTTTCGGGGACCTTTGCTTGATGACAAGCGACCATTCTTTGGTCCTTGTGAGGTGCTTGGCACCCATCATTAGGCAATTTGTGAAATTTTGGGAACAACAAGTCATTTGCATGTGGAGATTTTATGGTCACCTGCGACTCTCGTCAAATCAAGAGGAACGAAATTAGTGTCTTATCTTTACTTTCCTTTTATCTCCAATAAAAGACAAGTAAAGAGGGGCAACTGTCATACCCTAATTTCGTCCGGGGACCTTTGCTCGATGACGTGCGACCATTCTTTGGTCCTCGTGAGGTGCTTGGCACCCATCATTAGGCAATTTGTGAAATTCCAGGACCTGCCGAAAAACCAAAAAAATATTGATGCACAATCCGTAAGTTTCCGTGACACACCGGAAATCAAATGGAAGCATCGTTGCATAATTAAGTGAGGTTCCGTAACATTCCGTAAGTCAAAAAGGGGATGATTATGTAATCTGCAAGGTTCCGTAACATTACGGAAAGAAAACAAGTATCGTTACGAAATTCGTAAGTTTCCGTAACTTTACGAAAAAAGAATCACCAAAAAACAGCAGAGGGGGGTGTACTTAGTAAAAATGGGGGTGCAAATAGCACCCAGGCCCACTTGGGCCCTCCGGAATATTCCTCCAGAAGGCGGTTGCTTCTGGAGGAAGCAACCCTGCTCGCCTGGGCGAGCTGAGCTCGCCTGGGCGAGCTGGGCGGCAACCACCTCCCCTATTTTGCTATAAATAGGGGAGGAAAGCAAGAAGGAAGGGGTTCAGCCCCTTAGGCACTTCTCTCTCTTTCGAATTTGCTTGGAAAAATTGTTTCCGTGAAGAAAATCTAAGCCGAGGCGCTTCCGTAACGTTTTCCGTGAGGAATTTCGCAAAGATTTCAACCGTTCTTCGACGTTCTTCATTCGTTCTTCATCGTTCTTCGATCTTCAACGGGTAAGTACCTCGAACCAAGCTTTTCGATTCATTCTATGTGCCCGTAGTGGTCCACATTGTGTTTCGTGCATTTTTATTCTCGTTTTGTTTACTTTTTATACCCCCTGTTGACGTGCTTAAGCCATTTTACTTAAGTCATTTCTCGCTTAACTTAAAAATAAAATAAATTTCCACCGAACGTTTGAATTGTATTATCCATTAACTTCGGTTAAAATAAATTCCGACCGTTCGGTCGTGCCGTAACCACGTTGGAAATCAAAAAGAGGTAAAAAATAATATAATAATCAAAAAGACATCTTTTAGTAAAATAAAGCGGAAAATCAAGTGGACGTTTTCTCTTTGGGATTTCTCATTCTTAATCGAATTGATTAATAACTAAAGTGAAACTAAAAGGCTAAAATCAATTCGCCTAGTCAAACTCGTCCATAAAAAATAGGCTTTTGAAGTTTGTCATTTCATTTCCTCACTAAGTAAAATGGATCATTTTTAAGGTCCAACGCCTTAAAATGATCACCTCTTAAAGTAGAAAAGAATCACTTGATAAAAAAGAACTACGTAGGTCTGATTTTCTCATCCCAAATTGAGGAATACGTAGGAGCAAAGGGAAACACCCTTGTCGACCACAAAAAAAGGGAAGAATATAAAAAGGGTATAAAAGGATATAAGGACATAAAAAGGAACGTAAAAATCAAAGTCATGTTTGCACATTCGATTAAAGGCTGCCGTCCCTTGGGGCGGACGTGTGGGGTGCTAATACCTTCCCCGTGCGTAAATACAACTCCCGAACCTTTCACTTAAAAGTTCGTAGATCGCGTCTTTTCCGGTTTTTCCGACGTTTTCCTCAAATAAACGTTGGTGGCGACTCCGCGCGTATTCCTTTCGTGGAACACGCATCCCACGAGTCTCGCGTCGCCCTCCCGCCGAAGGGTAGGTTGCGACACAATCGAATTATGGTGTTTGTCACCGATTACAACGCAAGGCTAAGGGGTCGCTCAAGGTTTTGATGGTTGTTTGTTAGATCCAGAAACAAAGCCATAAGGAAGAGAAAAATGGTATTTTCATGAAGATTTCTGACCCTAAATTCGCCCAGGCTAGCATCTAGCTCGCCTAAGCTAAGAGAAAACTTCAACCCTAAGCAAGGCACTCGCCTGGGTGAGCTCCAGCTCACCTAGGCGAGCTGATACCTTCAGCCCTAAGCAAGCAGTTCGCCTGGGCGAGTTTCCCCTGCACTAAATGGTTTTTTCTATAAATAGTCATGCAGGGGAAGAGGAAAAGAGGTTTAGAACTTAAGAAACAGAGGGAAAACGTAGAAGAAGAAGGAGAAGAAGAAAAGCAAAGTCGAGGCGCTACAGAATTGTGACCGTGCAACGATCGGTTAGTTTTTTTTTTAAGGATTGGATGTAATCTCTGTACCCTTATAGGTCCCTTTTGATATTATGTATTTATTAATCTTTTCTACTCATTATTGGTAATTTCATTCTACTCATAATACTTTATTCTAGTTGATCACTAGTGTCATGAAATTGTTTTTTTTTTAAGTGAGACCAGAAGGTAATCTTAGAATCTGAACCGAATGATTTTACTCTTTACGTTACGTTGTTGGGAATAGAGCAATAACACTTTGATTACAAAAAGCGCGAGAATAAAGTTGTAACGCTGGGGTATTTACTGCATATGCGACAGATCGACATTCAGTAATGTTAGAAAATGATTTTATATGGTGCATCAATAATGTTAGAAAATGATTTTATATGTGTGCATCAATAATGTTAGAAAATGATTTTATATGGTCTGAACGATGAAATCCAATCCCATATTTCTTGAATTAATTTAAATCCGTAGTTTACATATTTCCAACACACTAAAATTCCGTTATTTTCGTATTTTTTTTATTTCCATATTTTCATTGTTCTTGCGATTCCGTTATATTTTCTTCCTTTTACTTTAAGTTGCCACACTAAGTCTCGAACTTGCCTAGTAATTCTCCTAGAGCACTTTGTTGTTGTGGTGCTCGATGCTGGGTCTTGGACTCGCCTCGCGCGCTCGGTGATATTCATCATATTCGTAATATATGGATACAAAGGATATCCGACTAATGAACAAAACCAAATCAAAAATAAATCAATTCACAACTAAATTTATTTTCATCAAATATCACTTGAAATAATTTCAAGGTCCAACGCCTTAACGACTTTTCTTTTTGTAATTAAGAAAAATCTCTTAAAAAAGATAAAATCAGTTCAACACAGAAACATTTTTACCTAAAGAACCACATAGGTTTGATTTCCTCATTGCACCTGGGGATACGTAGGAGCAAGGGCAACACCCTTGTCGATTAAAAAAAATAATAAAAAGAAATTAAGAAAAAAAATAATGATAAAAATTTTCACCGCTCTCGGGAAAATAAATAATTTTGAAGTCACGTTATTTTATTGCATACTCGATTAAAGGTTGTCGTTCTTTGTGACGGGCACGTGGGGTGCTAGCACCTTCCCTATGTGTAAACAACTCCCGAACCTTTTCTTTTCAAAATTCGTAGACCTTCTTTTTGGTTTTTCTAACGTTTCCCTCAAATAAGCGTTGGTGGCGACTCCCTTTCGTTTTCTTCTTAGAAAACAAATCTCTTTTATTTTCTTTCGCCGTCATGTCATGATGTTAGATTGCGACAGATGGTGACTCCACTAGGGACCCACTAGAGAGTCAAGTCATTTTAATCGAGTGTGTGATTTCATCGTGACTTTTTTATTTTATTTTATTTCCTTTTTTCTTTTATTTATCAATGCACCTTGTTGTCGTTCATTATTGTTCTCGTTTCGTTCTTTTTTTTTTTGCAATTTCATTTTAATCTCTCTTCTTTTATACATTATTATGTTATTGCATGCATATATGTCGCTATACCTGTCTGACAATTTTCTGGTTCTTTTGTAGGTAGGGTTGGGTAGTCATTTAGGTTGCTCCACTCACACGTTTCACCTACACCTTATCACACACTTTGAGATAATAGACCTTATACCCGGGTCTGAATGAGCCATGAGGAGTAGAGGTCTAACTTGTGTCACATTGGGTCTTGGACTCGCCTGATTGTTGTGAACCCTCATCTAAAGTTTCCATCTAGAGTAACACATCGTCGTTGGTAGGTCGTCTACTGGCGTGTATGTTGTTACAAAAGGGGTTGCTAGCTTTAGAGGCCGGTGAGACTTGTTTAGAGCTACACATGGAAAATGTCATTGATAGTGGACCCTTAGATCTATGCCATTAGGCTGCCGAATTAGGGACACAAAGCTTTCTTTTTCTTTTGTCTTAAAATTTTCTCGCTCATACACGTTAGGTTTTCTTTCTTTGCATTCAGTGCATGCCGTATAGGTTAAGATTTCGCATATCATAGTTAGTCATTCACGTCATATTCATTGCATATCTTATAGCATCATGTTAGTATGATTCAAAGCATTTTGTGCATCTTCCTCACATATATTGCTCATGCCTTGTATGTCCATGGATTCTTTCCTTGAAATCAGAAAAGTAACCATTGTAATAAAAAAGAAAGATCACGCTTTACGACACCCTTACTGGAAGCATGCCAAGACCAAGATAATGAGTGAAATAGAGGAGGTGCAGGAACAAATGAAGACCGATATGGAGGCCATGAAGGAGCAAATGAAGAAAATGATAGAGGCGATGATGGATATGAGGAAGATAATGGAGGTTAACGTTGCTGCCAGTACTGCTACAGAGAGGAACCCAACTCACTCGCCCATTTTTAATCAAGAAAGTAACCTAGTGTTAGGTGTGGAAGGTCAAGGAGGTGCAACGGGGGTAACTGCATATGGGCCTAAATACACCAAGAGCCATAATAGATATATTTTTCCACCATATGGTTTGCCTCCTAACTATACACCACCCATGGTTGTATTGGTGCCTGCCGAGAACGTTACTAATCCTATCCCTATTTGTACTGAGAATAGTCCAACTTAACCCGATCAGACTGAAGCCTATAACTCTAATGCTAGGGATGAGGCACGAGAAGCTCCCTTAGACCACACTGTAACTGCTTTGAGGCCCCATCCAAGATATACTACTGAAGGGCATGCATTTTCTAACATCCTTGTGCTAAACGCTGCTTGCTAAGAACCATCTAAGGATGTATTGCAGAAGGATGGGGGCTTATGCGAAGGACGAGAAGTTGTTAATGCATTTTTTTTAGGAAAGCCTGACTGGGGTGGCTATTATCTGGTATACTAATCTGGAACCCTCTCGGATTCGCTCTTAGAGGGATTTGATGGATGCTTTCATTAGACAATACCAGTACAACTCTAACATGGCACCAGATAGAATACAACTACAAAACCTATCCAAGAGAAACAATAAGTCATTCAAAGAGTATGCTCAGAGGTGGCAATATCTAGCAGCTCAGGTAGTGCCCCCTATGGCAGAAAGAGAGATGATAATGATGATAATGGACATGTTGACAGTTCTATTATGAAAAGATGGTGGGATATATGCCTACGAGCTTTACGGATTTTGTGTTTACGGGGAAATGATTGAAGTTAGTTTGAAGAAGGGGAAGTTTGATTATGTTGCTTCAACGAATTTTGGTAGTAAGAGGCCTAGGATGAATGAAGTGAAGAAGATAGAGGGAGAAGCCCATGTCGTGGCAACAGTTCCCACATGGCCAAACTTCCCACAAGCCCCTTATAACCCCATGTATCAGTATCCCCCACACCAATACCACTACTCAACCAATATCAACCTTTCTCCTTGCCCAATACCCCTCTGACTGAGAGCACCCAATCGCCCAGAAAATCCACCCCCTATACAACCTAGACCAAACACTACTCCCAATCTCAACCTAAACACTAACCTAAGAATCTCCCATAAAAGAAACCAGTCCAATTTGCCCCAATTCCAATGTCATACACTAACCTGCTACCATACTTGATCGATAACCAAATGGCAGTAGTAAGCCCGAGAAAGATCTATCAACCTCCATTTCCCCGATGGTATAATCCTAACATTACATGTGCCTATCATGGTGGTGTCCTGGGGCACTCCATTGAACAATGTGCGACCTTTAAGCATAAAGCACAATGCTTGATTGATGCGGGGTGGCTTACGTTTCAAGATGATAGTCCCAACATGAGAACTAATCCCCTCGTGAATCATGGAAGCTCATCTATGAATGCTATTAAATAAGTTGTCGCATGTTTAGAAAGATCTTCAAGGGAAATGGGCCCCAAACTATAAAGGACCTTTTGTGGTGAAGAAGGCTTTCTCAGGTGGAGCGTTGATACTCACGAACATGGATAGTGAAGAATTGTCTTCGCCTGTGAATTTTGATGTTGTCAAACAATACTATGCATGATGCTTGGGGCAATTTGAAGGGTTATTATTGAGGCTTCCCCCAAAGACTCATTAGGGTTTTCATGTTTATGCTATCATTGTAAACAACAATCACAACATTAATAATATGGATGAGTTGATGTATTGTATCTCTTCCTCTCATGTGTATCTTTTGCACTTTTATTTTATTTGTTTCGCTGGGATGTGAATGTATGCTTTCGCTTTACTCGCTCACATGACCTGCACTCTAGAGCCGATTTTTGAGTTTGCCCGATCATAAATTGCACATTCAGCACGTTTGGTGGGGGTGCCATAAGCATTGAGTAAAATTGAACAAAACACTTAATTGACTGTTTTGCTAAATAAATGTTAAATACAAACATGCATGTGACGTCATATGATCATCTTCGAAATTTTTACAAAAATTGAGGGTCATTTGGGTTATGATAAATGCCATGCGCGAACCTCGAGCGAACCTAGGGGCAGATAGGGAATGCTCACCCGATAGGTTGAAAACCCAGAAGGGCGGCCTAGGAAAAGTTAGGGTTATAAAAGAAAATGATAATAAAAAAGGGGGGAGAAGAAGGAAAGGTAGTGTAAGCGTTTTATAGATATTTTTAAACAGTTGCATATTAACATTCGTTTTTTCTGAGGCATTTGAGCAGATGCCAACATATGATATATTCATGATAGGATTTGCTTATGATCGAAGAAAAGAATTATGGATGAGGAGATAGTGGAGCCTTAACCACAACAATGACATCCAGTTATAAAGACATTAAAGAAGTGCTCCTGGGAGGTAACCTAGTATTTCTAAACTTTGTTTTTTAATTTTTTGTCTTATACTTCCTCATTACATGTTTGTGTTGTTTAATTTCTTCGAACTATTTTTTGTTTTTGAAATTTTTAGGATTATACTTAAGTATAAATTTTATTACAAGAATATAACTAAATTTAAATAAATTAAAAAAAGGGTTTAACTCGCTTAGACGAGTGCACGTCTGAAGTGAAAAATAAAAAGGGGGGTGAAATCAAATTTCACCCCAGCTTCATTTCACACTTCCTCTTCTTCCTTTTGCACGAGAGCCTCGCCCCTCTTCTCCCAAAACTCACCCAAGCTACCCTCTTTTCACCAAATTCTTCATTTTGCACACACCACTCCATCCCATTCAAGTAAGTATCACACCTCCATCTAATTTTGCATTTCCCTTGTGATATTTGGTGTTTTTTGTTGCTTTCTTTGCAATAATTTGCAAGATAAATTTGTGTATGAATGAATGATCAAAGTGCTCCAATTTGTGGCTGTTCTGAATGGCTCTAGGCCTACCCTTGGTTTTTTACATATTTGCATATCATGCTTGCTCTTTATCCTTCATTTATGCATGCTTAAACATGTGCACGCCAACTGTTTGACGAAATGTCACAATGGCCAGCTCATATGTTATTTTGAAACCTGAATGAATGATAATTTTTACACATGCTCAGCCATTATTTAGGTGTATGATCAACTTAGGTTGTTGAATTAAATGCCAAAAATGTGAGCCAACCTTGCAATTCAATATTTCCTTTTATGCAGTACATTAGTTAGTTAAATGCTTAAAATTATTTGGGTTGAAATGGCCTAATTTCTTTGGACTAACTTGTTGCACTAGGATGGATACATTGCACATGAATTGCTATTGAATATCAAAATTCTTTCTTTCATAATACTACACGCTGAGTTATTTTTATTAATTGTATGGTAAGACATACAATTAATAAAAACCACACAAAATTGACTTCTTGGTTGTTATACTTGGGAAAACAAAAATGATGTGGCTATGTGTTTCATGAAAAATAATTTTTTCTACTAAATGTTAGTTAGATATGTCTTTATTGCAGATGGCTCCAAAGAAACTCACCTTTAAGAGATTCAGGAAGATCGCTGCAAGAGAAGGATCTAGCACAACTCCACCTATAGAAATTGAGTTTGATGGACATCGCTTTCATAGTGAGGAGCATCAGCGCCGCTTTGAAGTGATCAAAGATTGGTCTTTCCTCAAGGAAAGAAGGATCCAATTAGCTGAAGGTGAATATGTTGAATTCCAAGTTGAGATTGCTAGGAGGCACTAGACACAGCTTGCAGAGCCCATGCCAAAATATGACCCTGAAATTGTCATGGAATTTTATGCAAATGCTTGCCCTACTGAGGGGGTGTTATGGATAAGTGCTCCAAAGTGCGAGGCCAATGGATTCCTTATGACGCAGATGCCATCAACCAATTTTTAGGGAATCCATTGATCTTAGAGAAGGTGCAACAATGTGAATATATTGCAAGGAGGAGTCAGACAATAGGTTTCGATGAAGAGGTTGTAGGTTAGTTGCTTTGCTTCCCAGGGTGTGATTTTGTATGGAGCACGGTAAGGAATCAGTTGTGAATCATGCGCACCAGCATGACGACTCTAACTCAAATCTGGATGACCTTCCTTCTCAGTAATATCCTCTCGAGTGACCACAACTCTGATCTTACCCTACCTAAATGTTAGCTGGTCTACAACATTAAGGAGCAGGTCAGTGTTCATGTGGCCCAACTCATTTCAGATGCTATCCATCGGTTTGTCGGTATTGAGCCTCCCAGGCACTCAGAGGACCTAGAAAAGTCCAACAGGGCACTGAGATTTCTTGCCTTAATTACAGGTCTCTGCCAGTTCTATGGAGTACCGATCACACCAAAAAAACACATCTGGCCTCCGATTAACAGATCATTTATTGAAAAATATTGCATGCCAAGGCAGGTACAACAACCAGAGCAAGATCAACAACATCAGCCGGCAACAGATGAACCACCACCACCTCCATATCAGTCACTATCCTTGGAGTCCATCTCAGCCCACTTGTAGAGGATGAAGCTCTAGATGCACACATACATGCGTCATTTGGCTGACCAGCAGGCGGTAAATCTTAGGGGACAAATGCAGTTGAATGATAGCTTCTACCATTATACGCTGCACCAGCATCACCAGAACCCTAGCCCTTACCCTTGGCCTACTCCCAAGCAGTTCAGAGCCACTGTTGCATGACCTTGAGACATACCTATTTTTCAGGAGGAGACAGGACCTGCAGGTGCTCATGGAGCTGCCCAAGGAGATGGAGGAAGAGCTGAGGATGATGAAGACATGGTAGATCTAGTTGATTATTTCATTAGAGGAGACTGAGCTCCTCAGCCATGTCTTTTAAAAGTTAAGAACTTGTCTTTATGTTTATTTATCGCTTTGTATTAAATTTCAATACTTTATAACCCTTTTTTGAATTTTTTGAAAAAAAAACTTACGCGGGTGTTTTTTGATTAATTTACACGTGTTTTAATATTCTGATAGTGTAGTTATAGATTATAACTCTTTTTGGGACAAACAAAAATTTTCTTGAACATAACATGCTTTTGAAAGAATCAACAACCAGTACTTTTTGAAACTATTTGTGGATCAGAACACAACAAAAGGTTTTTTGGGAAAAACATTGAGAATGGAAACAATGAAGGACTCTCCCAAAATACCAAATGAACTCAGATATTTTTGCATGGACTTGATAACAGAACAACTTTCGAAACACTGATTTGATCTGAATATGGAAATAGGCCCTAAGCTTTAGTGACTGTGTGCAATCACAAATTTTACATTGAGTGTCCTCATTGATATGTGTCTATAGTTGGTTTGGCATGAATTTCTAATTGTCATAACATATTATTTATGGATATGATCTAGGCATTCTTTCTTTCTTCACATTTTTAAGCCACGGGCCAAATAGCTATCCCAACGTATATTATTTTTATCATTTTGCGAGCCTTTTGAGCCAAACACTTGATATTTTATTGGAACACTAACCTAGGACAAAAATTTCCTACCTTACCTTCGGTTAGGAGAGCAAGGGTGTTTTTGATGGCGATTTCTATCATTTGGTGGCTAATGTGATGGGAATACACTATTTTTATGGGTATTAAAGGAAATTAAATATTTATCAGAAAAGAAAAGAACAAAAAAATAGAAAAGAACAAAAAGAGATATGAAAAAGAGAAAGGAAAAACAAGTTCTTTGTCGATAACCAAATGACTGAATCATGTATAGAGTTGTTGTAAATATCTGAGTAGAAAGAAGTGATGACTTGGTTGAAACGAAAAAGGATAGGAAGTAATCACTCGTTTAAGTTACTAGCTAGGTTTTATGTATGCTCTCCTATTCTCAAGGTATGTTGAATATCCAGAAAAAACCAAGATTTCCTTCAAAACCAGGTCCAACCTTAAAAAGACCTATTGATCCATGATGATTATGCACATTATCTTTGATTTGATGGGAAATGACTTGCAAAATTGATTTGTGACATATCTGTGATTGGAATTGAGATGAAACACTTGTCTGTGTGAGATTTATACACCTTTAAGAGGTTTTCCTTGGTTTGAATGAATCTGATGTTTCCTCTGATGTTCTTTAGAAACAAATGTGAAATTATCTTAATCTCATTTTTGGTTCTGAGAATTCTATCTTCATTTTTCATTGTTGCATTTTTTAAAAATATTGTTCTGATTAGTTTGGGGATTGATTCTGTAGAAGCAAAGCTTCATGGTGAATCAAAGGTGATTCAAATGTGTTTTGATGATAACAATGATGATAACAAAAGATGATGACATAGGTGATGACAAAAAGCTCAAAGATCAATCAAAGAACAACTTAAGTGAATCAAAGATTAATCAAAGACTCAAGATCTCAAGAATCAAGATCAAGATTCAAGAATCAAGAGAAGACTTAATCAAGATAAGTATGAAAATTTTTTCTCAAAAATTGAGTAGCACATGATTTTTCTCAAAACATGTTTACCAAAGAGTTTTTACTCTCTGGTAATCGATTACCAGATTGTTGCAATCGATTAACAGTAGCAAAATTGTTTTGAAAAAGTTTTCAAATTGAATTTACAACGTTCCAATTAATTTCAAAAAGTTGTAATCGATTACAATGTTTTGGTAATGGATTACCAGTGCCTTTGAACGTTGAAATTCAAATTCAAATATGAAGAGTCACATCCTTTCACATAAAAGCTTTGTGTAATTGATTACATTGATTTGGTAATCGATTACCAGTGTTTGTTTCTGAATAAATCAAAAGATGTAACTCTTCAAATGGTTTTTGACTTTTTCAAATTGGTTTTAAGTTTTTCTAAAAGTTATAACTCTTCCAAATGGTTGTCTTGACCAGACATGAAGAGTCTATAAAAGCAAGGCTTTGTTTTGCATTTCAAAAATCTAAAATACTTTTCCAATCAATCTCTTACAATCCTTTACAAGCCTTGAATCTCTTTGAACTTTTTCTTCTTCTTTGTGCCAAAAGCTTTTCAAAGTTTTCTGGTTTTCTAAACCTTGAAAACTTGTGCTGTTCATTCTTTTCATCTCTTCTCCCTTTGCCAAAAAGAATTTGCCAAGGACTAACCGCCTGAATTCTTTTTGTGTCTCTCTTCTCCCTTTTCCAAAAGAACGAAGAACTAACCGCCTGAATTCTTTTGTGTCTCCCTTCTCCCTTGTCAAAGAATTCAAAACGACACAGTCTGAGAATTCTTTTGATTCTTCCCTTTCCCTTATACAAAAGTGTTCAAAGGACTAATCGCTTGAGAATTCTTTTGTATCCCCATTCACAAAGTATCAAAGGTTTAACCGCCTGAGATCTTTGTCTTAACACATTGGAGGGTACATCCTTTGTGGTACAAGTAGAGGGTACATCTACTTGGGTTTGACTGAGAACAAGAGAGGGTACATCTCTTGTGGATCAGTTCTAGTGGAGGGTACATTCACTAGGGTTTCAAAGAGAACAAGGGAGGGTACATCCCTTATGGATCTTTGCTTGTAAAAGGATTTTTACAAGGTTGAAAGAAACCTCAAGGACCGCAGGTCGCTTGGGGACTGGATGTAGGCACGGGTTGTTGCCGAACCAGTATAAAAACTCTTGTGTGTTTGTTTCCTTCTTCCCTACTTTTTTACTTTCCGCTGTGCATTTAATTTTCACTTTTACTTTCTGTTAAGTTTCTCTTCTACTCCTCATTCTCTTAACAATTTAGTAAAAGCCTTAGAAGAGTAATTTTTAATTAGTAAAGGTTTAGGAATAATTAATTCAACCCCCATTCTTAATTATTCTGAGGCCACTCGATCCAACGGATTCTTTACCAAGCATGTTCATATCTTTTGAAGCATATTTATTTTATAGTTATACTATTGTTATTTGTAGTTTTTCTATACTTTGCTTGAGGACAAGCAAGATTCTAGGTTGGGAGGAGTACCTCTTCCCAGGTGTTGAAATTAGACTTCATGTCTTTTGTTTTTACACTTTTCAAGACTTCAATGTCTTCTATTTTTACGCTTTACAAGACTTCAATGTCTTCTATTTTTATGCTTTACAAGACTTCAATGTCTTATGTTTTTACGCTTTACAAGACTTCAATGTTTTCTATTTTTATGCTTTACAAGACTTTAATGGCTTTTGTTTTTATGCTTTACAAGACTTCATGTCTTCTGTTTTTTATGCTTTACAAGACTTCAATGTCAATGTCCTCTACTTTTATGCCTTATGAGCCTTCAATGTCCTCCACTTTACATTTTTTATAGGACTTCAAGGTCTTCTGTTTTGTCTTATAAGACTTCAATGTCTTTCTGTTTTATCAGCTTCACTATTTTGTTTTCTCCATCGTGTGGCATTGAATAACAAGATCGCTCGAATGAAATTAATGTCATTATCTTTACTTATCTTTTATTTTCAATAAAAGATGCGCAAAGAGGGGAAACTGTCAGACCCTAATTTCATCCGGGTATAATGCTTTTATCATTGCCAATCGAATTACGGTGTTTGACACTGGTTACAACCCAAGACCAAGGGGTCGCTCAGGGTTTTGATGGTTGTTTGTTAGATCCAGAAATAAAGCCACAAGGAAGGGGAAAATGGTTTTTTCATGAAGATTTCTAACCCTAAATTTGCCCAGGCTTGCATCTAGCTCGCCTAATAAGAGAAAACTTTAGTCCTAAGCAAGCCACTCGCCTGGGCGAGCTCCAGCTCATCTGGGCGAGCTGATACCTTCAGCCCTAAGCAAGCAGCTCGCTTGAGCGAGTCTCCCCTGCACTAAATGGCTTTTTCTATAAATAGCCATGTAGGGGAAGAGGAAAAGAGTTTTAGAACTTAAGAAACAGAGGAAAACACAAAAGAAGAAAAGTGAGGCTGAGGTTCTGCAGAATTGTGACTGTGGATCACTTCCTTCTCCACTTCTCTTGTTAGTCTTGTGCCCTGCGCAACAATCAGTTAGTTTTTTTTCTCTTAAGGATTGGATGTAATCTCTGTACCCTTATAGGTCCCTTTTGATATTATGTATGTATTAATCTTTTTTACTCATTATTGGTAATTTCATTATACTCGTAATGCTTGATTATAGTTGATCACTAATGTCATGAAAATGGATTTTTTTAAGTGAGATCGGAAGGTAATCTTAGAATTTGAACCGAACGATTTTACTCTTTACGTTACGTTACTAGGAATAGAGCAATAACGATTTGATTACAAAAAACACAAGAATAAAATTGTAATGCTAGGGTATTTACTGCATATGCGAGGGATCAATATTCAGTAAGTATTCTTAGGTTTCAAGTGTGAGGAATTGACTTAGGATAACTATGTGTGTATCAATAATGTTAGGAAATGATTTCTATATGGTATGAACGATGAAATCCAATCTCATATATCTTGAATTAATTTAAAGTCGTTTCCATAATTTACGTATTTTCGACACACTAAATTTCGTTATTTTTGTATTTTTTTTTCGTTATTTCTGTATTTTCATTGTTCCCGTGATTCCGTTATGTTTACTTCCTTTTACTTTAAGTTGCCATGCTAAGTCTCGGACTTGCCTAGTAATCCTCCTAGAGCACTTTGTTGTTGTGGCGCCCGACGCTGGGTCTTGGACTCGCCTCGTGCGCTCAGAGATATTCATCATATTCGTAATAGATGGATACAAAGGATATCCGACTAATGAACAAAACCAAATGAAAAAGAAATCAATTCACAATCAAACTTATTTTTGTCAAATATCACTTGAAATAATTTTAAGGTCCAACGCCTAATATAAAAATTTAAAACTAATTAAATAGTGGATTTCATTGTTAATTCTACCATATTCACATTTACTGCAAACCAATTAAGGGGATTTAAGTTAATTTTTTTAAAATTAAAAGGAATCTCCTTCTGAGTGTAAGTTTTTAGAATTTTGGGTAAGTTACTCTTAATAACCTATGACACAACCTGCCATGCATGGGGTATAACCTGCCATGCATGGGGTATATATATATATATATATTATTTATATGGCATTATTATAACGTTGTTTGTCAAAAGCTTGTTAATAGGATAATTGAATTTTAGAGGATGTTAAAAAAAGGGGGAAAACCCACTTGTTAAAGGAAAAAAAAAAAAGTCTTGCATAAAAGAGAAAATAAATATTTTTTTCTTCCTATAAAAGTATTTTTATGCTGACTTTTTTGTAATCGAATGTTTCTTAAATGATCTTTAAAAGATTGAAGGAATTAATTTTCATAAATATTTCCCAAAGTTGGATCAATAATTTCAAATAAATTTCATTTAAGAGGTTGTACTCTTTGTAAAATAAATTGGATCGTAACTTCAGTTTTTATGCTTGCACCCGAATTGAATCCTATAAATTTAAATAACTGAGCAGATGAGCTATCTATTTCTTAACACTTTCTGCAAAGAAAATTGAAGAGAAATAACAAATAGTCTTGACAGGCCGGATTCTTTTATTCATTTTTTGAGATTAAAAGGCCGGATTGTTTTGTAAATTTAGATGGCAAATGCATTCCATTTTTTCTATAAAAGTTTAGAAAATGAATTATTTCTTGTGTAAACTAATTACTATTCCAACACTATATTTATTTCTTTTTAAACATCACTTTTGAAAAAAAATATTTTTATTTATTTATTATTTTAATATTTCAAAATAATAATAATAATAATAATTTTTATTAACAAAAAGTCGTGAAAAAGTATATAAAAATTAAGGACATATTATAAAATTTGACAAAATACTAACATGCTAATTATATTTCTGAATTTATGGAAAGAGACCTTAAAGAAGAGATTGAAAAACAGAACTAATATTTGTTATAAAAGTCTAACAATCAACTGAAATACATCATCTTTTAAATTAACATAGTAACAATTTGTTAATATTTTCTTATTAGTTAGTATTTAGAATTTAATTTCTATGTATAGTATCAACCAATAAAAAATTATGATAAGTATGATTTTTAAGATAATTATAAAAATTAATAAATTTATCATAATAGTAAATTTGTGATTGAGTAAAAGTTTTAAGTATACATATTATTTACTCAATTATTTAATAATTTTAATCAAACAAATTTAACAGAATAATTGTTATGGTTGTTGATATAAAAAAAAATACGGTGTTAACCAATAAGAAAAAATAGTTCTATAACTTTTAAGATATTATCATAAAAATTAATAAACTTATTTTATATTAATAAATCTATGATATATTATCTTGTTAGTATATACATTATTTATTTTATTTTTATTACTAAAAGGAAAATAAAAATTTGTTTTGAATTCTTCAACCTATTAAATTTTACTTTTTTATTCGATACTTTTATTTTTAAATTTTTAACTTGTGTAAATTCTAATAAATGCAACAAATGTTTATTTAGTTGATAATAAACAAACTCATATATTACAAGAACATGATTTTAATTCTCATTGTCAATGTAAGAAACCTTGTTAATAGAGTTGAACAAACCGGTTTGGACACACAGGTTATTTTAATCCGTGAGTTGAACAAACTCATATACATGTCTTGTCTTTTAGAGTCAGTTGAAATTGCGGGTATTTTAATCCGACCTGTTTAACCCACGAGTTACGCGGACAGGGTGGGCTAAAAAGAACGAGCCCATTTAAAATGCAAGCTTTATGATTTGCGGGTTTCATGGGCAAACATACCCGTATGCCTAACTCTACTTATTGGTGGTTAGTGAGTGAAATTATCTTAAGTATTTATTTAACTTCGATACCTACGCAACTCACCTAAGCTTCTGTTAACAAAAAAAATTTCTAGATACGTAAAACCAATTGCCACATTATGATTCACTAGTGCAAAAAGAAAACATTATCTGGCTGGATTTGAAAGTTACCTTTGTATATGATATGGTGTAACTTATTTCAAAAGATGTATTTGTTGTTAAAAGTTAAAAAATATTATGATAGTAATTTATAATAATTGATGGTAAAAATATTTAAAACAAAAGATAATACAAAATAGGTAATTGTTTTTGTTATTAATTATAGATTATATAATCAACACTTAAATAGCGTTAGGGTGAAGGAAGGGTAGTGATGTAGTGGATAATTAGCCGTGTCTTGGTAGTAAGTACTGTAGTATTTTCGGGGGAAATTGTAAAAGTAAAAACCGTAGATTAATGGTATTTTATTCAACAATTATTAATTTATTATTTAATCTTGAAGAAAAACCGTATAGTCTGACCCTGTCTCTGTGTCTCTGTCTGTGTGACCCATTCACTCTCTCACTCGCCATTTCCAGTAAGAGAGAGTGACTTCACTTTCAATCCCATTTCAAAACCGCTCCTTCTCCTAATTATAAATCTTCTCTCTTTCTCTTTTTCTCTCTCTTCTTCGTCTTCTGTTTTTTTTTTCTTTCTAAAATGTAAAGAAAACAGTTTTCAATCAGCAAAATCTACAGTTTCAATCTTTCGGATCTTGTTGGTGTTGTGTGGATCCTTGGATCGTGATCCTCTACTCAATCCTCATTCTGGTCGGTTCTCTTTCTGGGGTTTTAGATCTCTTTGTTCTGTGCACTTCAAGTCGCTGCTTGCGTCAGTGGTGTTTCAGTGTCCTCCTTTTCATGGCATTTTGACTACCCTTTTGCCAGGTAACACTACATGTTGTGGAATTTTGACTTGGTGACTGAAATGATGTAAAAATCAATTTTTTGTATCTGGGGTTGTGTTATTGTCTTCTTGTTTATTCTGAAATTTTAAGTGAGATTGGTTTGGTTATTTGTTTTTGAATTGTTTGTTTGTTGCTTGTCATTGGATTGTTTTGTGGCATGAATTTGGTGTGAGATCAGTGTTGGATTGGGAGATTGGGAGGGGAGTGGGGGATTGGGAATCTGAGCATTGTTCTTAATCATGATGATTTGGCTAAATCCCTAGTTGAAGTTTTAGTCTTTCATTAAATCTTGATGAGAATAGTTTTGCATTAACAAGAACTTTTATACTTGTTGCTATGCTAACTGCTTGGCAAGTGCAGCAACTTTGAATTAGGGCTCTAACTCTCAATTATGTGAATCTTGAATGTATTGTCTTTCCCCCTTTTCTTGTGTCTTGTTGAAAATAAATATCCCACCCCGATTTTTTTTTTTTCATGCACTAGAAACCAGGAGGAGATTGGATTGTGAAACAAAATTGCTCTACATTATGGTTATTGATTACTGATTAGTCTCCATGACTTTGAAAATGGGCTGATTAAGTCTTTAATCATATTTTACTTGAATTTTCTAACCCCATGAAAGAGGAAAAGTTTTACTGAAACTTTTGAATTATGATGATTGTGTTGTGTTGCTTACTCTAATTTGAACGGTAAATAACTTATGAAACAACCCGGCAGGTCTTCTACATTGTCATTTCACTCCTATTTTCTTCTTCAAGTGGGTAAGTTGCCATTACAACCTAAGGCTGCCTGATGAACTGTGTTTTGAAATATTATAATCTCTATTTGTTTATGGACAATGAAAAAGAAAAAAAAAATGTTTGAGAATTTGCCTATATATGTTTCAAAGCTGGCCTGGCTATAAGGGAAGCATTGCAGCATGTTAAATTTTTATATTAACACCTAATGAATGGTTAAAGTTGTTCATGTTGAGGATATATATTTGTCTCATGTGGTTTCATTGTGTATTAGCATCTCTAAGCCACACTTCTTTGTTTCTATGTAACTTGTAGGCTAGTGTGAGTGATGGATCCAATTAACATTTTACCTGCTGATGGGGTTGAAGTGGTTCACCAAAATGGTGTTCATGATGAACCTTCAAATTCTGGAGAGGATGGTGGCGTTTCATATGATTTAGACCCCAGTGTTCCTGAAACTGCAGCAACTGTAGCTCCAAATGGGAACTTTGATAATTTTCATCAGTCAGATAGTGCTGCATCTGATAACTCATTAGTGGCCGAAATCAAAGAATCAAATGTCAACATTGATGGCACTAATATGACCATTCCTAAGGTTAGACGATTTTGTTTTCCTTGAGTAGCTTTCATAAGTCGTTTATTTTATATCTGGATATCATATATTTACTCAATTCTAGGAAGAGGAAGTGAAAATATCAGATCAAACAAAGCAATCAAGAGCACCAAAGGGTCTTGTCAAGAACAAGAACGCAAAGGCTCCAAGTTCCAGTGGTGTTCATGCAAGTTTGGTGAATAAGAGCCAAATTGGAAAAGATAAAGAAGCATCTTCATCTGTTTCAAATGGTTCTTCAGCTTTAGACTCCCTCCCAAGACAGTCTATTAAAGGCAGCAGATCTTTCAATGACCGGCAGACGCAATTGTCCAAGCCTAAGGTAAACTCTGTTATTACCTTTGCTTGCTTTCCTAATTTATTACTTAGGAACTTACATAAATGTGCTTCTTTTCTTCTTTTATCTTTTATCTTTTTTTGGTAATCAAGTTTATTGTTTGGTTGGCATTCCCTGATAGATCTTCACTTTGTTTTTTTAGCACCCTTCAAAGTCTGATGCAGCATCTTCTGAAGTATCAGTGTATGTAATGCTTGTATATCTTGTCTATGTTTCATCACTAGAAAGATAGATTATTGTTATTATTTAACTGTTGGACTGTGATGTTTTGGATACAGGGAGAAGACAAAACCAAAATCATTGAGAAAAGGACCCATTGATAAAGTTCAAGGAGAAGGAGAATCTTCCTTGTATCCTTTTTTGGGTTTTTGTATTTCACGTAGTGAGTGATGAGTGAAAATCTGGAACTACTGGGTCTCTATTGTTTAAATTTATTATTAAGTGTGGTGCTGTGTATATTGTGTTTTAACCTTTATCCACCTAGAAGTACCAACACAGACGATTCCAAACCTCAAAGGGTGGGGACACTTCCAAATTATGGATTCAGTTTTAAGTGTGGTGAAAGAGCTGAGAGGAGAAAAGAGGTGAATAATTAGTGCACACTTATTTCCTTGTACTTTGTCATTGTCCAGGTTTCTTTTGAATAATCTTGTACTTAAAAAAATTACAATTGGTATTTTGGTGAGCAGTTCTACAATAAGCTTGAGGAGAGAATTCAGGCAAAGGAGGTGGAGAAGAGTAACTTGCAAGCAAAAACCAAGGTGAGAGTACTTGATATCTGGGCTAAAACGTGATTTGAGAATTTATCTTCTAATCATGTCAATCATTCACCCCTTTTATAGGAGACCCAAGAAGCCGAGATTAAGATGCTTAGGAAGAGTCTGAATTTTAAAGCAACTCCAATGCCAAGTTTTTACCAGGAGCCTGCTCCTGCTAAGGCGGAGCTAAAGAAGGTCCTCTTTCTCTCTCTCTCTCTATATATATATATGTGTGTGTGTGTGTGTGTGTGTGTGTGTGTGTGTGTGTGCGTGTGTGTGTGTCTTTCTACATGCATGCATGCCTTGCATGTGTACTCTTCAGCTGAACTAATTATTTTCAAATGATTTTTCTTTGCTTTGAAGCCATATGTGGTGTATATGTTTGTATGCATGTGCTGCTATGTAAATACACAAAAACACATGAGAACATACATATTGCATGGGGTTTGAGAGAGACAAAACATACAATAATCTTCTAAAAATAATTGGTAAAGAGCACTGTTTGCAGATGGAAACTTTTCTTCTCATTGTTCCCATTTCTCTGTGTTTTGTTAAGTTTCTTGCTTGTTCTTAAATATCCCGTGATTATGAAATGTTTGATCTTCATTCATTATAGGATTGTGGATTCATTTATTAATTACTGTGTTGGATATAAAAATAGAATAATACTTCCATTTCGATAGTCTAACTTATTATGGAGATTTGGTATATAATGTCAGCTTTGCCAATAATTTTTCTTCTTCTAAGATTGTTGAACTGTTATTCGTAGGGAAATCGTACAATTAATACTGCATAATTGGCAGATCTCAAAGTATTTTGCAAAAGTTGTAGACTATAAATTAGATTATTGCATCATTTTATGCAAATATCTATTTCCATCCATCTCTGCTAGAAATATTTAGATTTGGATGTGATTTGTTGATTTAAACATATGCATAGTTTTTAAGATTACAGGGGTTTGTTATTTTCCAAACTTAGCCCATCAGACTTGTAATTGTTTTATTTGCTTTTAAAATTTTTATTGTTAATTTGTAGTCCTAGATGACTTGTATATCCATAGGTGAATAAGTTGTTTGAGTGTATCTAAACTGATTTCCTGATGTCACTTGGAGAATTTTTTACAACTACCAGCAGATGGTTCAGTGTGGTAGCTCAATTTGTTGACCACAAGTGGTGCACATGTTTTGCATATCTGCTTTGTATCAATGATTATTTGAATATTATTGCGTAATAATACTAAAAGCTTTTGTAATACCTTTTTATCTATATGAAGTGATGCCAAAACCTCAGTTTTCTGTCACGCGTAAGTTGAATTGTTTGTCTTCCTTGCTTTGCTGACTTGAACATATCATTGTGAGCAAGCATAGTTATAATCAATTTTTCAATTTTGTGTTATCTGGACCATTGATCCCTTATACTTGATCTTTTTTTATAAGGCTAAATTATTTTGTATGTCCCTATAGTTTCACCGAGTTTTCAAATAAGTCCCTCCAATTCAAAAGTTCTTAACAGGATCTGTATGCTTCCAAAATCTTTTTATGGGTTACTATAATTTTGAGTCTTGACTACATTTTCAGTTAGGTCCTTACTAATTGCAAAAGTTTATAATTAAGTCCCTATAAATTGTAATACCCATACAGAATGACTGACAGATAACTGTGAATATCCATTAATATAGTCAACCATTAGTCATCTAATGAAGACCTAAATATCAACTAAGGTGATTGTAAGTAAAATGTTCACATAGTTGGTATCAAATTGAGGATTTGATTCTTAGTCCAAAACTAATTTGGCATTGGATGATAAAACAATTTATACTGGGTTTTACTTACTAGCTTGTGTAAAAACATTTAAACATAAATCACTTCGCTTCAAAATCAATTTCATTCAAAATTAATTTTATTAACGCTCACCCATCCACACACAGACACTTTTAGTTACGGGGACTTTTTAATAAATCTAGTATAACTTTCTTGATAATGCAAGTTTGGTCTTGCCATTTAGGAAGTAAAGCATATTTAGCTTATGGGTGTTACTAATGTAGATACCAACTACAAGAGCAAAATCACCCAAGCTTGGTCGTAAGAAGAGTACAGCAAATTCAGAGTCAGATGGCAACAATAGCAGCAGTTCACGACTAGCTCGTTTAAGTTTGGATGAGAAAGTGTCAGAGAGTAATCCCACTAAGGGACCTACTCCTCCTGTCCATCAAAAGAAGCCGCAACGAAGATCTCTTCCTGCTCGACTGGCTTCTGAAGGGAACAGTGTATCAAATTCAAGAACTGCACTGACTTCATCCAAGGCAGCTATCAAAGATGAAAAGTCTTCCTTATCTAGTGCTGCTAAAAAAGATAACAACTTAACCAATGCTACAGGAGAAGCCAAAACCATGACGATTGCAGCAAATGAAGAGAAAAGTACCTTGTCCAGTGAAACAAGTGCTGTTATGCCGCTGAATTTGATTCCTTCAGATAAGCTAAGTGAAGAAGAGTCTCATGTGAATGGTGACATAGCAGTCAAAGAGTATTCTCAGCTCTCCTTGGAACAAGAACCTATCGCGGCGGAGCGTTGAGCAAAACAGCAGGTTACTTTCTGAGAATTTGATTCATCTGGTGAGATATTATAGAAGCATATGACTGAGATTATTTGAGAATGAAGAAGGCTTGCAGATTTGCATTATGGTTTGTGTTGTCAATTGTCATCATGATGTCCAAGCAGCATTGTTTCTTTATGTGTTTACCGACTCTCAATCTTGCCAGTCCAGTCCTCATTCTCTTTCGTGCTTGCAGCAATGTGTACTTAACAATTTGCCTGGTTATTCTAGTTGATGTTAGTCTGGTATATGTGCAGCACTTGTCTGTTTAGTGAACATTTATTTGGAGGAAAATTTTGAGAAAGTTTGCCATCTGTTGATAGTTCAAGGGCTTCTTGTTCAGGCCGTTACCTTAAACAAATTTGACATTGTCTCATGTACAAGCTGTTTGTGTTGTGGACACCCTTCTAGCTGAATCCATATGGATCAAATTCTGCTTTGTCGTACAGCTTTGGTTTGTCATGGATCAAATTCTTCTGTTACTATAAGAATTCAGTTTCTGCTCCCATTGGTAGTACATTTTGGCTATTAACCGTTCCTTATGCACCCTGTGCAATAAGGCCATTAAGTACAATTTTTCTTTCTCTATATCCTTATCTTAAAATTAGGTAATGAATTTTTCTTATAATTTGTCTCCTTCCATATCCCTCCCCAAAATGCACTTTTAATCTCTTTACTCATTTCACTTGGAAGCTCTTTTTTTTTTGTGCATGGGCTATGGCCAATGCACTCTAGGCCTGATAACCATGTTAAAATTTGTCTAAATGAGGCCTCTTTTGGATGTATATTCACTTTAAAAGACAACTTACGTGGGATTTGTACTTTTGATGTTGTCTAATCATAATTGAAATTTCACCTTAGTAATCCGCGTGATAAAAGTTAGCATTAAATACCAATTAAGTTAGTGAAGTGAAATTCTAATTCTAATTAGATAATGGTATTAAAAGCATGGATTGCATCTCAGTTTTGTCCCACAACTTTCAAGCATTTTAATTCTATTAAGTTTCAAATTATCATGTTGTTTAATGAGTTTAGCAACTCTAGTGTTATCAAATTCATCATCATTGGATGAAATGTAAACTTTTTTAATATGGACGAAAAAAAATGTTAACACAATGTTTGTTTTTTTTGCATAAGTTATACTCTGGTATCGTGGTTTAGCTCAAAAGCACTTTACCTATATGTTATGGAATTTGATACTTTATCTGTCATTTACTCCATTTATTCCATTATGATGTTGCTACCTTGATATATTGTTCATTCATTTTTTAATGATAACTAGACATTAAAAAAGTAAATTTACTATTTATTTCTTTATTGTTTAGTTTAAAATTTCTTATTTATTCCAATCCCTTATTTTATTAGAGTCAATATTTTTTCTCCAATATCAACTCAACAATGTTTAGCTAATGAGATTGGTATCTGCAGGCCATGCCGTCGCTATTCCATTATTTGACACTTGACCGACCTATGCGGATAACTTGAATAACTTTTTGAATCTTGTATTTATGTGTGTTGCAAGTTTTGGGTTCCCCCACTTTTTGTTTGTTGCAACTTTTTTGGGGGTCTTCCCCACCATTTTGTTTGTTGCAATCCTTTTCTTTTTAAGTTGTCATTTTTGTTCTTTGACATCAACTTAAGAGCGTTGTGGAGAGGATATTACTTAACGCATTTCATTTTTTATTTAGTGCATCCCAAGTGTATTACTGATTGGGCATCTCAGTTTATCTTATGAATTGTCCAATTTATAATACACTTGGGATGCACCAAAATAAATAATGAGATGCATTAAATAATTACCTTATGAAGAAGTTTAACTCATTTTTAGTGGTACCTACAATATTAATGGGATTCAAAAACTTAGTTTTTTTATGATGTAATCCTTTAAAGCTTAAATTAGGTCTTACAATTATCTCATAATTTCTAAAAATTATTCTGAACATTTTGTTATATAAGTAATAGTTTTTGTGTAAGAACAAATGGTAAAATTGTATAAGAATTTATTCTGAAGTTAATTTCTATTGGAGATGTTTGAAGACTATTAAGTGATGATATAACTAACAGGGAACTATGTCACCTCTCATGTAGTGTTTAACCATTCTATATTGATTGTTTGCTATCAAGGTAGATTAAATGAATGCCAAACATAACTTCACAAGTTTTTTCAATTTAAAATTTGTTATTAAAAATTAGAAAGCAATTTGTATTTAATATTTTACATATTTATAATTGTTATTCTAAAAAAAATTTAAATTAAAAATTGTTTGTAAGATTTTGTTTGGTACTTATTCAATCTTCCATAGTGGTAAAATAATCCATGTAGGATGATCAAATGCCACATGAAAGCAATAACACACTTCACTGTTCAATGGAGTTACTAACAAAAATGACTAACTAATAATTAATATTTATGAATAAAAAAATACTTCACTGCTTTTTTATAAAAGAAAACAGTTCATTACTAAATGCATCATTAGTGAACAATCATGTGCTAACATATGATTAGTTGACAAACAAAATCTCATTTTCTTTATATTCGTATGAATCAAAGACACTTTTCAGGATTATAACAACTCACGCATCTTGCTCAACTAACTAAGCTAGATCTGTCAATCTAAAAACTTGTATAAATTAAGACCAATAACGGCAATGAAATAAAATGTAACAAAAATAAATGTTTGGGTTCAATAACCTATCTATGGTCCTGAATTAGAGTTCAGAGTCGTAATTGACCCCATTTCATTTGTTATTGGCCTTTACCAAGGAGTTAACCCCTTTTCTTATTCTCAAATTGTCCTTTTCACGGAATCATGTTTCCGTTGAATAGAATGCACAATAGAATCACGATGTTGTTGTAATTTTTTTTTTTTTGCACTCCCTTAATGCAATTGAATTGTGATTCCCTTGTTATTTTTTTTTCACAACACAACAGAATCATGATTATGTTAAGGTGGAAAAAATAAAAAAAAATTCTCTATGAAAAAATATTTTTTGGGTTTAGAATAACACAATGATAACATGATCCCGTTGTGTCTTTTGATGAAACACACAACATAATTATGATTTTGCTGTGTTTTTTTTTTTCATTAACACAATAAAATCACGATTTTATTATAGTATTCTAAACCGAAAAAATAGGTAACAAAATTGTGATTCTGTTGTGTAGAAATATACATTGGAAAACCATTACCTACTTTTTTTTAGAAAAAATATAAATAGAATCGTGATTTCGTTGAACAAGAAATAGTGAGAAAAAAGGTACCTTGGAAGAGCAGGGGGAAAAAGAGGGAGAAGGGTTGGGTGTGGGTCACTAAAAGGAAAGAGGGGGGTCAAGAAGGAGAGGAGTTAGGGAAGGGAAGGAGAAGGGTTGGGGGAAGAGAGAAGAGGAAGAGGTGAAGAATTTGAAAAGAGGGTTAAAATGGGGTTTTCATCTAGAGTTAAGGGCCAAAAGCAATTTATGTAGGAACCAATAACAACACCTATTAGAGTTTGGGTCTTTACATGCAAAAATGCAATATTTGCAACTTATTGTAGCCCGTGACTGCTTCTTGAGGGATTTTTACGGAAAGAAAAGTATGTGTAGATGGTGACAAGGTGATGAAGAATATGCTTTAAATAACTAAAGAAAAGATAAGTGCTAACACAATTTTAAACACATTTTTCATTAGTTAAAATTTATTAAAAGACATAAAATTACATAGGTCACATCTTTTAGTTTTTTTGTATTTTTATTAAATTTTTCATTTTAAAAAATAATTAATTTTGCTTCAATGTGTTCACTCAAACCGGTTCACTAGTTCAATCTGGATCACACCAATGTCCTTAGGCTCATGAGATACTCAGGCTCATGAATTTTTTAGGCAAATGCTAACTAGCACTCTTAGGGTACTAATTAAGAAAATGAAAGGGAAAAGGTTTTTGTTAGGAGTTGAAAAAATGTGCTCCCCTATGATTTTAAAATACGCTCCTGCATGATTCTAATAAAACTTGACTCCCTCCGTTTTCTTCTATAAGCAAAAAATGTTCAATTTTTTTTCTTAAATATAAGTAAAATTCAACTACTTTTACCTTATTTAGAGGATCCACATTTCATCTTGGATCAAGTGCAACGTAAATCTTAGATTAAAAAATTAGCAAGTTGTAGCAATAAGTTGGTTGTGTTACATAATTTTAGCCTGTTTACAAAGTTATCGAGAAGTAAAATAATTACGATTAATACGGGAAAATTACAATTTATTAGTAACTTTTTATTTTTATACTTGGGACGTGAAAAATCACACCTGTAGAACTAACACGCTATGCAATACGGGTAAATCATTCTTGAAGTTAGGGTTGGGATAAATTTAGAATTGAATTATAGTAAATGGGTTAAAAACAATCTATAGGGCTGGGATAATTTATTAGTAAAAAAATATTAAAAATTTAATTCATTACTGACCTTTTTTGGTGGAATTATTCAATAAAAAAATCACTTAACATATTCGTTAATTATTTTTATGGATGGATATTTAATTCATTTATTTAAATTAGGCTTAAATCTAATTTTGATTTCTCTATGTTACTCAATCCGTAATTTGATCTCTTTATTTTAAAATTAGATATTTGGTCCTTCTATTTAAAAAAAATATGCAATTTTGATCCTCCTATTTCAAAATACAAATATTTGATCCCATATTTTATAAAATATGCAATTTTGATTCTTATATTTTGGAAAAATCTACAATTTTAGTTTAATCTTTAATTTTTCCTATGTATTATTTCTTTTATTTCTTTATAATTAATTAAATCATTTTTTGATGGTACCTTAAATAAATATGTTAAGTTTAGGGTTCAATTGGACCAAAAGAAAAGAAATAAAATATAGACAAAATTGAGAATTTAACAAAAAATATGTGAATTTTCTAAAATAAAAGGACTAAAATTACAATTTTTTTAAAAATAGAATAACTAAGCTGATTTTCTAAAATATGTGAATATTTTTTAAAAATACACACACACACACACACACACACACACATATATATATAAATATAAATAAATTTTGATATTTATATTTTTCTATTGCTTATCTCCAATCAATGAACTATGGCTACTTGACATAATAGATTGTAAAATCAGGTTGAATGATTTATTATTCATCTAATAGAAATAGAAAAGGTGATCCAGTCCAATTAACTTTAAGAGTGTGTTTGGATGGAGGAATTTTAAATTTTGAGGAATTTTAAATTTTAAGAATTTCAAACACTTAAATTGAAATTCTTTTATTTTCAAAATTTTGTGTTTGGATAAAAAAAATTAAAGTTATGAGGGTGAAAAAAAAATGAATGAAAAAAAAAAGAGAAATATGGTTGGTGTGCTAGTTATACGTGTTCATCTACGTTCACACTCAATGATGTTGCACGAGCTCAGATCGTGTTTCTTGAAAAAGAATGTAAGAAGAAAATTTCAATTTCTCATTTATTAGAAGGAAATTGAAATTCCATATTTTTAGTTGTTTAAAATTTTATTTTAAAATTCCAAAATTTTAAATTCTTCACAGAAAAACATCCAAACAATGAATTCTAGATTACAGAAATTCAAATTCTTTAATAAATTACTTTCCTCAGCTAAAATTCTCTATTCAAACATACTCTAAGAGTAAATAACATTTATCTCGATTAACCACATATCATTAAATCATTGTGTATAATAAATATATTAATTTTTATAATAATTATCTTAAAATTATTCTGATGGTATAATAATACTGTATAGCCATTTTTGCTCTACTTTTATTTATACAATAACTAGACAAATTAACTGGATGATATATTAACACATGGATAGTCAATGGAAAAATATGTTGAATAAACACCTTTTAAGTCTGTTACATTACAAACACCATACTTTTAATGAAATATTGTGACAAGTCTGCCATTACATGTAGCAAATTCTCAATTTTTATGTTCATAAGCTCTTACATAAATTGAATTTCATAAGATCTTATGAATGTGGTTGAGAAGGAAATGTTGATTAAAAACGGCTAAGCTGAAGAAACACATTCGTATACATTTTAACCGCCGTTAAAAGGTGAGTTATTTTTAAAAGTTGAAGAAATTACTTGGGATAAATCTCGGAAGCCTGATTTAAGAAGATATTAAAAAAAATACAAGCCAAAAAAAAAAATTAACCAATTTCCTTTGAAGATTATTTTTATTCTTGATGGAAAATTTTGTATCTATTCAAATGAATTCAAACTTTGTAAATCTGATAAAAATAGCAGAAGTGATCTGGTGAGGATAGTCCCCCAACCACCGCCTTTGATAAACTAAGATCCATTGACTCCATTCCTTGCATGGGTAAATCTATGTTCTAGTTGCCAACCAGACTAAAATTCGGAAACTATAACCTTTGCGTAAAGAAAAAAAAAACAAAAAAGAAGAACGTTGAAAAAACACAGCAAATAAACACAGCAATTGCCTAAGCATTTCTAGCTTTTTATGGGATTTGTTTCCTCTTACTATTATTTTATTACATGTTTTATCCTGTAAAAGCATGTTCCTTTGTTGATGATAGAAATTTGAAAATTAGTTTCAAATACTTATGAAAACTTACAAGATAATTTCACATAAAGATTATATTCAACAAATAAAAATATTTTTGAATTTGTGGGATTTGTAAGAATTAATGTCTCATGTGAGAGACATGTGACTTATGTAGGGACTAATAAGTAAATAATTAACGATTAAGGGTTAAATTGTAATTGGACTTAATAGGAGAAGTTTCTAGAACTAATTGCTACTTGATGGAAGTAGTGGTTATAAAAGGGGCTTAATACCCACTAACGTGAAATAAGGTCCCCTTCCTGACCAGAAAGTGTTCTTTTTCACCCATAACCATCACGAACGGAGAGAGGCAGAAAAGAAAGGTCTAAGGAAGTGAAATCTTATTTCTCTCCTCTTTCAAAGAAAATCAAAGTGCATCGGAGAGAAGTTTCTATAGAGAAAGGTACAAGTCTTCCTATGGAGAAAGGTACACATCATTATATTGTTGCTTATTGATTGTTTGTGAGAACCATAGGTTTCAAGATCCTGTTGTTTCCTATCATTGATAGTGTAGGAAACCCCTTAAGAATTTTTACATGTGGTATCAGAGCATGTGTTATGAAATTTATGATTCTCCAAGAACGATTTAATTTCTCTCAATTATACATGAACCCTAATTATAAAATTTAGGGATAATTTAATTTCTTTCAATTATGTATGAACCCTAATTATGAAATTTAGGGATAATTCAATTTCTCTCAATTATGCATAAATCCTAATTATGAAATTTAGGAATTTTATTTTCCGCAGCATGTATTGTTTTATTGGCAATATTTTTATTATTGTTGAATACCAATTTTTGGAGAAAGATTATTTGAAAACTTATGATTATGGGAGAGAAAGCCGCACGACATGTATATATTAAATTTGAAGAAAGTTTTTACTTCTAATGGTGAAAGAAAGGAAGCGTGTCTAAACGTAAAGATTCAATTTCAATCTTGAAAAGCTGCGCAGGTACGTTTGTTGTAGGAAGAATATGAAATTTTGGAAATTGCTATTTGCAACCTTATGTTTGGTATTTCCAATCCCACTTGATCTTTTTTTTTCCAAAAAATTATTGTTGAACGTGATTAAATGATTGAAAATTTATGTTCTGTAATTAAATTAATGTGAATGTTTTGCAATTATTGGTAGCAGTAAATATATGTATATGCTACATATTTGCTTGAACGTGTTTGAATGCAAAAACACAAATAAATGCAAATATTATTTTATGGTCTGGAATGAAATTAATAGAATGACTATGAATTGTTAATAGCAATAAGTATGTGCAGGCCATACATATTTAGTTGGAATTAAATGTATGTTGAATTTGTTAGTCACCAAAGTGGCCAAATTTGTAAAGTTATTTAATTCCAAATTAATGATTATTTCAATTATACTTGGTTGGAATTAAATGTATCTTGAATTTGTTAGTCACCAAAGTGGTCAAATTTGTAAGGTTATTTAATTCCAAAATTAATGATTATTTTGATTACTCATAGAATAATGGATGCTAAATTATATGGTTATTGGTTTATGAGTAATTGAAATTCATTGTTATAAGGCATTTATGGATCGCCCAAAGGTTGATTAGTTGTTCTTATAATTAATGAATATAATTGTAGGCGATTTGTGTGTATCATTAGTTTTATTTATATGCCCAAAGGAAATAGATACTACTAATTGGTGCATATTTAATTGCCAAATAATGTTAAAATTTTATTAGCATCATTATGTTTGTATGTTGTGTGTTGATGTATCACCCAAAGGAGAACATCAATATACATTGACTATTATCTGAATGAATCATATGTATGACATGTATTTTATGTCTCAAAACACTTATGTGAATTTTATTATGTAATACATGTTTTGAATTCATTGGATTCTTATGTATCATTTGAGCCAATTTTAATGGGCTTAACTTCTCTGACTGAAATGAGCAAGTCCAATTTCACCTCGGTGTTTTGGATCACGATCTTGCTATGTTGGAAGAGAAGTTTGTTACTATTATTGATGTTAGTAGCAATGAAGAGAAAGTTCATTATAAAACTTGGGAAGATCCAACAGACTCAGCCTAATGTTGATGAGAATGACTGTTGCAGACAGTATTACGACAACTCTCCCTAAAATCGAAAGTGCTAAAAAGTTTGTGATTAGTGGGAGAGCGCTCTCAAACAGCTGATAAGTTTGTTGCTGGGACATTAATGAGTACATTGACCACCATGAAGTTTGATGGTTCACGTACTATGTATGAATATGTCATTGAGATGACAAACATTGCAGCAAGACTTAAGACCTTGGGAATATAATGGTTGTGAATGAGAACTTTCTTGTTCAGTTTATTCTAAACTCATTATCGTCTGAGTTTGGCCTATTCTAAATGAACTATAATACCATGAAAGATAAATGGAATGTGCATGAATTGCACAGTATGTTAGTTCAGGAAGAAACGAGGCTTAAGAATCAAGGAAGTCACTTAGTCCATTATGTTAGCCACCAAGGGAATCAAGGAGCTTGAAAAGAAATTTATGAAGAAGCATGATAAAGGCAAATGGTCATTAAAGAACAATGACGACTCTTTGCAAATCCAGAAGAAAGGTATTAAAGGGCAATAATTGTCAATTTTGTGAAATTAAGATATTTCCAAAAAAAAAAGGATTGCCTAAAGTGTAAGTCTTGGTTCGAAAAGAATGGTGAGCTTAATGCTCATGTATGTTTTGAATCAAACTTAGCTATAGTTTTCCATGATACATGATGGATTAATTCTGGATGTATGACTCATGTTTCTAACATTATGCAGAGATTCCTTACCATGCAAACCATAAGCCCAAATGAGAAGTTCGATTTTCATGGGGAATGAAGTGAAAGCTCCAGTGGAAATAGTTGAGACTTATTGTTTAAAATGCAACACTGGACATCGTTTAGATTTACTGGAAACTCCTTATGTACCTAGTTTATCTAGGAATTTAGTTTCATTATCTAAACTTGATGTTACTGCATACTTTTTTAATTTTGGTAATGAATGTTTCAATTTATTTAAGCATAATCATCTCATTGGTACTGGTATCCTTTATGATGGTTTATATAAATTGAAATTAGACAATTTGTATGCTGAAACTATTTTGACTCTGCATCATAATGTTGGCACTAAACATAGTTTAGTGAATGAACGATCTGTTTTCTTGTGGTATAAACGTTTAGGTCACATTTCTAGAGAAAGGATGGAAAGATTAATAAATAATGAAATTCTTTCTTATCTAGATTGTACGGATCTAAATATTTGTGTGGGTTGTATTAAGGGAAAACAAGCAAAACATACAAAGAAAGGAGCTACAAGAAGCACTCAGTTTCTTGAAATTGTGCATACTGATATTTGTGGACCTTTTGATGTTAGTTCTTTCAGAAAGGAATGATATTTTATCACCATTATTGATGATTATTCACGTTACGGTTATGTCTACTTATTGCCCGAGATTTCTTAGGCAATGGATGCCTTAGAAATTTACTACAATGAAGTAAAATGGCAATTAGACATAAATGTGAAAATTATTAGATATGATAGAGGTGATAAGTATTACGGAAGATATGATGAAACTGGGCAACACCCAGGTCCATTTGCTAAGCTTGTTCAGAAACGTGCATTTGTGTGCAATACACAATTCCCAGTACACCACAACAAAATGGTGTATCAGAAAGGCGTAATAGAACTTTAATGGATATGGTTAAGAGTATGTTAATCAATTAAACTTTACCCATATCTTTGTGGATGTATGCCTTGAAAACTATCATGTATTTGTTGAACAGAGTTCCTAGTAAGGCAGTTCCAAAGACACCTTTTGAACTATGGACAAATAGGATACCTAGTATAAGGCACCTGCATGTTTGGGGTTGCCAGGCAGAAATAAGGATTTATAATCCGCAAGAAAGAAAATTGGATGCAAGAACAATCAGTTGATATTTCATTGGTTATCCAAAAAAGTTAAAAGGGTATATGTTTTATTGTTCTAATCATAGTATGAGAATTGTCAAAATTAGAAATGCAAGGTTCATTGGAAATGATGAAATTAGTGGGAGTACAGTTCCACGAGAAATGGAAATTAAAGAAGTTAGAGTGTAAGTCCTTTTAGCTTATGCCTTTAACAATAAGGTGATTGCTCCTTCAGTTATTGCTACAAAATTAATGAAGAGGAGCAGCACAATAATGAACCTATTATGGAGGAACCACAAGAAGTAGCATTAAGATGGTCTCAAAGAGAAAAGGAGACCAGCTATTTCGAATGATTATGTGGTATACCTACATGAAACAAAAACAAACTTAAGCATTAATGATAATGATCCAATTTTTTTTTCACAAGTTGTAAGTTGTGATAGTTCTGAGAAGTGGTTAAATGCCATGAAAGAAGAGATAGATTCCATGAAACATAATGGTGTTTGGGACCTTGTAGAATTACCAAGGGGTTGTAAGAGAGTTGGTTGTAAGTGGGTCTTCAAGACTAAACGTGACTCTCATGGCAACCTTGAACGTTACAAGGCTAGACTTGTTGCTAAGGGATTTACTCAGAAAGATGGCATTGATTATAAAGAGACGTTTTCACCCGTCTCACGAAAGGATTCTTTCAAGATTATTATGGCATTAGTAGCCCATTATGACTTGGAGCTACATCAGATGGATGTGAAAACTGCCTTTCTTAATGGAGATTTAGAGAAGAATGTTTGTATGAACCAACCAATGGGGTTCTCAGTTGAAGGAAATGAACACATGGTGTGCATACTAAAGAAATCAATATACAGTCTTAAAGCAAGCTTCCCGCCAATGGTATTTGAGGTTTAATGATACCATTATTTCCTTTAGATTTAAGGAAAATACTGTTTATCGGTGTATGTATCTGAAGGTCAGTGGGAGTAAGGTTATTTTCTAATTTTATATATTGATGATATCTTGCTTGCAGCTAACGATCTTGGTCTTCTTCATGAGACTAAGAAATTTCTCTCTAGAAACTTTGAAGTGAAAGATATGGGTGAGGTAAGCTATGTGATAGGGATAGAAATATTCCATAATAGATCACAAGGATTGTTAGGCTTATCTCATAAAGTATATATATCGATAAAGTGCTAGAGAGATTCAAGATGGAAAGGTGTTTAACATCGCCTATTCTTATTTAGAAATGAGACAAAGTTAGTCTCACACAATGTCCTAGAAATGATATGGAACGAAAACAAATGAAAGTAATTTTGTATGCATCAGTTGTTGTTGCATCTGAGAGCTGAATTTGTAGTATGTTTTGAGGCTACAATTCAGGCTAATTGGCTGCGAAACTTTATTTCAGGGCTTGGAATTGTCGACAGTATTGCTAGGCCGCTGAAAATGTATTGTGATAACTTCGCAGCAATATTTTTTGTAAGAACGACAAGTACTCTAAGGGTGCTAAGCATATGAAATTGAGGTACTTTGTCGTGAAGGAAGAAGTTCAGAAACAAAGAGTGTCAATAGAATATATTAACACAAACCTTATGATAGTTGACCCTTTGAATAAGGGATTACCGCCCAAGACATTATAGAACATGTTGAAAGTATGGACATTATTATTATTGATTATCATTAAGTTTAATTTATCTTATGTATTTTTAGTGACACTCTGAGCTCAATTATGATATGTTTCTGATTACATGTTCTCTATGTTTGCATGCATGTTTGTGTTAGAGTAATGTTAACAGGTTTTGTCTTGAATGAAGACATTATGTTGGACCAATTATGTACTCCTAACTAATGGTCATATTAAGGAGAAGACTAATTTGTAGTATATGGAAGGGACTATATCGATTAGATGATGTACAACCGCCAAGACTCGAATTGGTTCCTATTCTTAATCATGAAATTATGATGTACCCAATGTATAGAACAATTTAGTCAATTTTAATGCGCATTATGTTAGTTAATCTATTTATTTATTTAGTCCATGATGTTTATTAATGTCACATGAGCCAAGTGGGAGAATGTAAGAATTAATGTCTCATGTGAGAGACATGTGACTTATGTAGGGACTAATAAGTAAATAATTAACGATTAAGGGTTAAATTGTAATTGGACTTAATAGGAGAAGTTTCTAGAACTAACTGCTACTTGATGGGAGTAGTGGTTATAAAAGGGACTTAATACCCACTAACGTGAAATAAGGTCCCCTTCCTGATCAGAAAGTGTTCTTTCTCACCCATAACCATCACGAACGGAGAGAGGCAGAAAAGAAAGGTCTAAGAAAGTGAAATCTTATTTCTCTCCTCTTTCAAAGAAAATCAAAGTGCACCGGAGAGAAATTCCTATAGAGAAAGGTACAAGTCTTCCTATGGAGAAAGGTACACATCATTATGTATTGTTGCTTATTGATTGTTTGTGAGAATCATAGGTTTCAAGATCCTGTTGTTTCCTATCATTGATAGTCTAGGAAACCCCTTAAGAATTTTTACAGGATTTAGAATCACAGGATTTAAGGATGTGACTTCTTTTTATTTAAATCAACGACTTCTCGTGCATCTATATTATAAAAAATCAAGTTATTTGAATTCTATAATAACATTTGTTGAAAAGACAATGCACTTTTCAGTAAAAGATTTGAAGGAATGTAATAATTCTGCACTTTTTGATGAAAATATAGATTTGTATGTAAAATATGTAATTTTCGATAAGATATATTCAATTAAGTATTTTCAAAAATGATTTCAATAAAATAAAGAAAGACTTATAGAAAGATAAACAATTAAATGTAGAAGAAAGGGGTATAGATAAAAGAAGGGATCATAGGAAAAGGAGTCATAGGCGAAAGTAGAATCAGAGATGAGAAAAACAATTGCATTGGAATAAGAGATGAGTTAGATCATACACTTTTCTCAAGGAACCTGTAGCCATTTTGATATGTGATGTGATTGGTGTTATAGAGATTGTGTAAGTGTTTCTAGCCAAATGAATTGGCTTGAGGACTTCCTATTTGTAGATTTTCTAGTTTAACAACCAAATGATATGATTTTGACACGTTTACATTGATTCATATCTACAATTTTGACATCTGTCTTCAGAGTTTTGAATTTGATCTATCAAAAACTATCTTCAGACTGCTTTTCGATGACACTTCTGAGAAATAATTGCTAAAAACATTTTTGAGCACCTTCTGGGAAATAACACTGAAAACTATTTTCAAGTACTTCTCTAATAATTGCTACTCGAATCCTTTCACCTCAAAATTTACTCGATGCTTGGTTTAAAAAATTTTCAAGATCTTCATAGTGCCTCTCAACACTTAGTCATTTTTTACTTCAAAGCTCATCACATCTTCGAAGGACATATTTTCAAGGAGACTACTTTTCGAGGGGACTACTTTTCGAGGGTGACATATTTCAAAGAATTTCAATACTAACGATTGTACCTCGAAAATACTTCCTTATGCCTTCTTCATAAAATAACGTAATCAAACTTTTCATTAAGATACTTTTTGATGTCTCATCAAAAATACATTTTATAAATTTTACTTGGCACCCCTAACACCCTTACATGTTTTTCAATCTATCAATTAGAAAAAGTGAAAGTAATTGAGATCAAAATAGACTTATTTCTTTCTCCCCTAATCACACAAAAATAAACACATATTTCTTTCTCCCCTGTTCACAAAAATAAAATAAAATTAAGACATATTTCTTTCTCCCTGGTGTGTGTTGTGTGAATTTGAGTTATGTTTCAATTGTGTGTAATTTTAGTTTTATGTTTTTTAAATTAATTAAATCTTTCTAAGTTTAAAATTATAATAAATTACATATGTCTCCCCTCCTTTTGTAAAGCCTACACATGCATCCTCTAAGGTTTAAAGAAATTAAATATGTCTCCCCTTCTTTTGTAAAGCCTACACATGCATCTCCTAAGGTTTAAGGAAATTGCATATGTATGATGTTTCCCTTCTATTTTTAAAACCCTCACAAATACCCTAAGTGTCGTCTAAACATTTGACAGTAACAAGTCACATGTGTCGACAATTTTGATTAAAAGAAGCTAAAATATGTTTTTCGTCCTCATATGAAAATGCTTGAATTTCGTCACTCAAAAGAATTTGTCTATTTTTCATCCTTGCAAAATTTAAATCAAATACTTTTTGGCCCGAACCAACATCTGAACCTATGTGCATATTATTATAAAAAGTGTCAGGATTTTCAACTTTTTTACATCAGTTATATGTATAAAAAATGTAGAAAATTTGAAAAATCTGATACCTACAACATATATGTAGGTTTGGTTGTACCCAAACCTAATTCGAGGCCAAAAAGTAACAAATTTAAATTTTGTTAAGACTAAAAATAGACAATTTTTTTTGCAGTGACAAATTTCAAATATTTTCATATTTATGAGGAAGAAAAACATATTTTATCTTTTTTTTTAATCAAAATTAGCAACGCACATGACTTGTTACTGCCAAATGCATAGACAACATTTATGGGATCTGTGTAGGTTTTAAAAACAGAAAGGAGGTGTGTGTAATTTTCTTATTAAACATCTTGGGACATATGTAATTCCCATAAACCTCATGGGAGGTATATGCAGGTTTTACAAAAGGAGGAGAAGCATAGGCATGTGTAATTTGCTTAAACATCAGGGAAGGCCTGTGTAATTTACTTTAAGCAATATATATTCAGCAAAATAAAAATAGAAATATTTAACAATTGTTAGAATGCAAATAAAATCAAGTAAATAGAGAGGTAGTGGGGTAATGGGTATTAATAGTAAGGGGATAATTGAATTTTTACACAATAAATAGAATTCTCATCATAGATAAATCCGTGTTCTCATCTTCTATCATGGGAATCAGATCAATAAAAAAATCAAAAGAAGCATGAGAATCTCATTTTCCTAAGAATAAAATATACTTGAGAGAATCTTTATTTTTATGATTACCTTCTAACAAACATTTCGTCTTCATATTCTCGAGAATCCATCAAGATTTTGTGAAACAAACACCCCCTTTGTAATATTGATCATTTTGGTCCTTAAACAGGTAAATCGGTAACAATTTAGTTCTTGAAAGAATGAAAATTCTGATTTAGTCCCTAAATGTGTAAAAATTATCACAAGTCTTGTTATACAATTTAATAACAAACAGGTTCTTGAACTTTACAACTTAATGTCAAACTGATCCTTGAATATTAAAGTTTAATGACAAAATGGTCTCACGAAAACTTAACAAAGTATGTAATTGTTGTATTTTTTATACATTCAAAAACTAAATCAGGATTTTTTTATCTTTCACTAACTAAATTGTCACTAATTCACATATTAAGGTATTAAAATGATCAATTATCCTTTTTTAATATAAATATTCTACTTAAAATCCTTAAATTCTGATATTTTTACTCAAATTTTTACAAATTAAATCAATTAAATTATTTTTTAAATTCTCTTTTACATAATATTTACCAACAAAAAAAATAATGTTTAACCCAAAAAAATATATTTTTCTCCTCTTTAAACCTTAATCTTACATTCTATATAAAAAAAATCCTTCAGTTTTTTCATGTGGAAGAAATTATGATTAAATTTGTTTGATTTTAAAAGAAGAGCTTAATTATTTTAAAAGGAACTTAAAAAAAATTAAAATTACGCACAATACAAACAAAAGGAACTAATAATCTAATCAACAATTAAGCATTTTTCAGAATAAATTACGTTAGTCTCTCTTCTATTTTCTATTTTTTACACATAACCCTTCTGTTCCTAAAACCTATACAAAACATTTGTTAATTAATTTTTAAATTTGTTGCTCTTCAACATATAATCTTCATTTCTTGTATAAAATTGCCAAAAATAATTTTCTTCTTCTTTTTGTTTTATATATTTTGGCTTATTACACAAATCCTTCTATTTCTTTTTTAGGTAACCACCCTAATTAAGGCTTTTCGCTTTCCATGAGACTTCAAGGTATATAAAATATTATTCCTTAATCTAAGATTTCACACTTAAAGTTTTTCATCCTTTGATATATTCTGGGAGGGTCAAACCAAGTCCTCTCTAACAAACTTAACATGTGTTTTCAACTAAACTAAACTCATTGAGTAAGCCTTCTATTTCTTGAACAATACATTACAATCAAATCCTTCTACCATGCTAACAATTGGAAATTATTATATTGTTTTTATTAAAAATAGCATAGACCAAGCTTTTACACAAAGTGTAACACCCCTAGCGAATACTCACTAGAATGAGAAAGATCTAGAGATTGTGCAGGTATGAAATTGTAGAGTTGATGATAAGTTGATAACATAAAGAAATTAATTGACACTACCTATACCAATAACATGCATCTACTTTTTAGATAGCCTATCACTTAAGAACTTCATAGGTCAGTGTGTTTGGCTTGGAGCAATTGTGAGATGAGTGACCTTAAGTGAAATTTCCCAAGAAGCGTGTGAGTGAGAAAAAAACATACTGAAAAGTCTCGTGTTGGTTTGTAGGAGCAGTCAATGATCCTAAAAGCAATCAATGATCTTGAACGTCACAAGTGGTATCAGAGCTAATTGTCGACGTTTCAAAAAGGAATACTTGCAGAGGGTTCTGGCTAATGAGAAAATTAATTGAGTGAAGTATCACCATGTGAAGTATTGTAGAGTGTGAGTTGTCAAGATGTCGACACTCAAGAATGTTACATAATGGTGTCAGAGCCAGGTTTCTCTCCCAGTATGGTGTGGTTCGAGGACAAACTAAAGAGGAAGCTAGTGGGCATGTAACACTACGGGTAAATACACACCAAAATAAGAGGGATCCATAAACTATACAGGTATGAGACTATATAGTTGAAGATAACTTAAAAGGAATTAATTAGTATTACCTATACCAATAAGATGCATCTACTTTTTGGTAGCCTATCACTTAAAAACTCCACGATTAAGTATGTTTGGTTTGGAGCAATAATGAGATGGGTGTTCTTTTGGAAAGTTTCCCAAGAAGCATGTGAATGAGAACAAAACATGTTGAAAGGTCTCGTATTGGTTTATAAGACAGTTAATGATCTTGAAAGTAGTCAAGCGTTACAAGTTATATCAGAGATGGTTGTCGATGTCTCAAAAAGGTTACCTATAGAGGATTATGATCAATGGAGAGTTTTGACCAACGAGAAAGTTGAGTGAATTGTCATCATGTTAAGTGTCGTAGAATGTAAGTCGTTGAGATGTCAACACTTGAAGATGTTACACAGTGTGTACTAAAGCTTAGTCTACCAAACATCTTTTGCAGTAACAAGCTAGAAATTTACAAAAACAAAAGAAATTCCACAATCAGAACAAAAGAAAATGCTCACTTTGTTGAGTTCTAAAACACCTTCACCCATCACCATCATGCCTTTTCCATGTTCAACATCATTGTTTCCTCCTGGTTCTATCTCTACCATGACATTATCATTATATTTCATGTTGTATGAGAGCACTCAGCACTCACTCACTATCCACCACTGCCACCAACTTTGTTATGAATTTTGATCCCTATGTAGCCATAGTTATGGTGAAATAGTGGTAAGCTTGCAAGCCATGCAGGGCAATTGTGTTGCCCCAGGCAATACACGACCAGTCGTCATATCCTTACCAAACACACCTCAATATGTGGCTTCATCTTGTGTATACTACTACATCCCACAACTAGAGAGGTTGTCTAAATTATACCATACATTGCCACACTTATGCTTTGCTTGATAGAGAACATGGAAATAGAGATGGGATATTTAAATTAAAATAGAAGGGAGTATATAAGGTGTAGAATTCATATGGGATTAACACTATTTTCCCTCTATTTTCTTTTGTCTCCCCTCTATTTCCCTTGCCAAAAAAAACATACATGCCTGGACAATAGAATTTTTAAGAGAATGTTTGTTTCACATACTATTTCTTTAGTTCCAAGAATTTTTTCCCCAAGAATATGACATGGGAATGTTATTCCCAAATATTTCAAAAAAATGTGTGATACATCTTATAATAATTATTTCATTACCTCATAGCAAACGTGAGAATAAATTTTTCCAACCTCATAATCCAGGAAATAAATAAATAATTCGTGAAACAAGCACTACCAAAATTAGTATGAAAATTAAATTAAATTATAATTCCATATCCTCTAAAAACTAAAAATTTGAGGTTTATTTGGTTCTTGTTTTTGAAAATTATATTTTTAAAATATTATTTGATAAAAAATATTTTTTTAGAAAACTATTTTCAAAATTAATATTTCATTTTCTGTTACTCTTTACATTTTTACTCCTCTTATTTCTCTTTTGTTAAACAATTACCTAAAATTTTGATAAAAGTTGTCCATTACTTTAAAATAAGAAATAGTTTTATATTTTAATCTTATAATATAAAGTTATAAACAAGAACAAGATAATAAAAAAAATAAAAAGGAAGATTTGTTGGTACATCACATGTACTGGACATGAATTGTCATTGACTTGTGTACCTCTAGTACAGCAGGCTTATCCAAGTCGTTTTCATAATGTCCTTGTTGGATGGGCTGCCTACACGAGAGTTTTGAAAAACTACAAATTCATTGTCAGACTCACAAATGCAATGAATTTACCCAACTTTCTGTTCATTTTGCACAGTAACTACCAGTACTTTTATTCTAGTTTTAAACTATTGTGATATCATTTATATAATTTTTTTATAATACTTTGTAATTATAATTATAAAAAATATTGGACCAATTTGTTTAAATTTATTTATTAAAAAATACTTATTTTAATAAAATAAATAATTTTCTATTTAGTGTGTTTGTCTGTATTACTTCTATTAAAAAATAATTTTCTACTTATTTTTATAAACAAATCTTTTCTTATTATACAAAATATGAATTCTTTTTATTCTATATCTAACCATTTTTTGATTTAACGTGGCTTTATTTTGAAGTATTCTCTTGTATCCTTTCCTCGGGTATCTTTTATACTTTTTTAATTTTTTGGAATAATGTTATATCCTGTTATATTTCTTAGTATTTTATCAAAAAAAATATTGAATAAAAATAAATGCATTTAAGACTAGGTTAATGATGACAATAATAGTTTGAAAAATTACAAATTCATTGCATTTATGATTTATCTAACTTTATATTCATTCTGTGCACAGTAACTACAGGAGACTTTGATTCTAGTCTTATACTGTTACTTATATAATTTTATAATACTTTTATAATATTATTTTTTGTTAAATCAATAATTTATTTTATACTCATAATTATTAAAAAAAATCAAGAAAGCAACATATGTATAGATTCTCCTGCCAATTATGCTCGTGAAATGGATGTGGATTTTCTTAATGTTTGAACAAACTCCTACTCTTTTGAGGCAGTTCCTATTAGCTGATTCTCTAGGAGTCTCCATCTTCTAGTTTTATTTTGTTGTAGTTCTGCTTTGGGCTTTTGTTCCCTTGAATGAAAAAAAAAAAAAAAACAAAAGACCTATAATTATTATACAAATATAACTTTTTTTTTATCAAACTATTTTGTAGATTTAACGTGGCTTTTATTTTGAATTATTCCCTTATCTTATCCTTTATATCTTTTAATACTTTATTAATTTTTAAAATATGTAATATCCTCTTACAATTTTTATTATTATTAAATAAAAATAATTTAACCTAAAATTTTAGAATTGAAAAAGAGATAACATAATAAGTTTTTATACTATCTGATATTTGATACCCATTAGATCATTGGTCAGATATTATATATGTTATTCTATTTTATGTTTGAGGTAGGTCAAATAATTTTAACTATCCTAATTATTCTATTATGTAATGCATTTTGGTTTCACATGCACATTACATTCTCCATAATCATGTTGGAATGCTAAAATGTGATTTTAGGTGAATTTTTAAGTGTTTGATTATGCGTTAAGAGATTGGTGTTGGGTAGTTTTTGTCTTGAATAATTTTTTTTATGACTTTACAACTAACTTGTTTTAAGTTAAATTGTAATTTGTGTCCTCTTAGCTTTCTAAATCCAATATTTTGATTTCTTGGTTTTTTGACTTTGGTTCATATGTTAGATTATTAACTAATAATTGTGATTAGTAGGATTATTAAGTTAATTATAAATCAAGTTTTTAATAGTTAATTTTTAATTCATCTATAATTAACTTTGGTAAAAGAAATTAATTTATAATTAATCTATTAACTCTACTAATCACTTATTAGTTAATAATCTAATGATGAATCAAAATTATCAATTTGTAATATTAGGGGAACCAAATGTTACAATTAAAAATTAAGGGGGACCTTATTGGTGGATTTAAGAAATTATGAGAACTAAAATTACAATTTAACCTTATTTTTGTAATAAAAAATACAATATATATCACATAACTTCAAATCAATTTTATAAAGTAATTCCTTTCAAATTAAATTAATTTTGCCAACATTTATTCAAACACAATCTATATCTTAGCCATAAAATGCATAGAGGACTTAATTGAAGGATTTATAATTAATTATCCTATTTTTAAATCTTTCTTAAGTTATGTTTGACAAGACATTTGAGTTAGTTTTTAACTTGTTTTACTAACTGACAAATTTGTTTGTTTGTTCGATAAATAAACTTTTTTAGCATCTTCTATTATTTTTTGAACTGTTACTTCAAGTAGTGTTTTTTAAAACATTAACTTCTAACTTTTTTTTTATCCTTAATATATTTATCAATTTTCCTGATTATATAAATCATGGTTTATTATTTTTATCTCATTTTATAATTTTCAGTTATTTCAACAACTTATAATTTAATAAGTTAATTTTTCAATTTTTAATTATATTTTCATATTTCAGTTAATTTTGTTAAACATTGTCTTATTTTTCTTCTGTATTTCTCTTTTTTTTTTTTATTTTCTATCTCAATGTGATGTATACATTTTAAACAAGTATCAAATAATATGTTTTATCTTTTATTTATAACCAAAAACAAAAGAGAATCAATAAGGAAGCATCCTTTGACATAAGGATTACAAGTTTGGGAGAAGTATTCTGTCTATATTCTTTGTAAACAAAAAAAGGGACAAAAATCAATAAATTGGCGTTAATTCATCAGAAGTCATAACCCTAATAATAGATACATTATATAAGAGTTGACGATAAAAGAATGGTTCAATTCATTGGATACCCTTAACCACTATGGATTTGCTACTAAAGTTCATCATCAATCGAGTTGTTGAATAAAATCATAAATGCTTCTCTTATCAAACAGGGCATGGATATTTTTTGTCCGTGGTCAATCTCTCTCAATGGCAAAAATAATACTTCTTCTATTTCATAATAACTGTCGTATAAAAAATTATTTTAAAATAATTATCATTTTAATTTTTTAAGATAACATTAAGTTATTTTTCTCGACTTATATTTTTTTATAAAATTAATTATATGTGTTATAAAAACAAAAAATAAATTAATAATGATAACATTAGTATTATAAATTTATTATTATTTATTTTTATTAATTTTTCTTAATCTATATAAAATAACTTATAAAAATAATTGGACCCAATAACATTTTGGCATAGCAATAACAATAATAATCTTGCTGATTAGATAATTGGATTTTATGCTCTGGAGAATCCATTAACCAAAGCTATCCAATTTCCGTTGAAATTAAACTAGTGGCCCGCAAGTGGGGCTTGTTTTCCAGGCTCAATTTCCCTGTTCCTGTGTCATAGCAAGCAGTGCCAGAAACGCAAAGGGAAGCTTCGTAATTTGAGGAGCATGAATGGTTGCTTTACACAAACAATGCATGTGAAGGTGCATGTGCCATTTTGAATTCTATAACAATATTACCCATTTGATGATGATCCTTCCCATCTTTGAATTTCCGACCACATGCACTTATCTTAATTAGTCAATAAATTATTTAAATAACATCTGACAATTAGCAAATTCGACCATTAGTAATCTAAGATCACCTCTTACATTTCTATGAACTTCTTTTAGAATGGGCACGAGGTAATCATGTTTAAATCATAAAATTATTATTGGTAAGAAAAAATCTTTTCAAATATTTAACACATTTATATATAGAATTTGAAGACTAAATAATTGATCAGATGAAATAATCTCACATCAATTAATTTATGCACTCATGATTTACATTTCCATGGACTTAACTGTGAAGTTCTAATTAAAACAACTACATAATATTTAAAAAAGATGTTAGAAAATTAATAAAAGTAAATGAATATTTTTCAAAATAAACTGAATGAAATGCACGCGCACAAGGACACGAAAGTTCCAAGCTTGTGCAAACGCAGCCTCCACGATTCACAAATTATACCGCAAGTTAGTCTAGTACAGCTACAGAATTCACTGTTCACTATGGTCCCATTGTCCCAACTTGAACTCTTCAACAGCAAGCAAATTTTCCATACGTGTGTACAACATCATAATAAAGGGATGAAGAGTCGGATTTCAAATTTTATCTTGCAAAAACTCCTAAATTTTCTACAAAAAAAAATCTATTAAAAAAAGGGAGGTCAATTCTTCAGCCCATGATAAAGGGATGAAATTAGTGCTTTGTGGGTTGTGAAGTGAAAATCAAGAATTTAAATCCTGAAGGGGAAAAAATCTTAGCTGCAACAGTGTAATTGTTTGGGAGATGAAATTGATGGAGGAAATAGAAGAGAGAATAAATATAAGTTATTTATTTGGGTGAAGGTAACGAGAATTGGAGAGAGGTGCTAAGTATTGTTTTTTAATGATTCCTAATGTTAAATAATATTCTATATAAATATAAAGCATATAAAATTATTTTTATAACAACAAATTTAAGATTTATTATTTTACTATTTTACTATTTTCCACTTATAATTTTGTTTTCCAACTCTCTTTGCTTATTATCTAATTTTCATCTTATTTCAACTTTAATTCCCACCCTGATATTTCTGACTCCTTCCCCTAATTCTTTTTGCTTTCACTTCCTTGTTTCCAATGAACTCCAAACAATGTACAAGACTTCATACAGTCTGAGTAGGTAGAAATTTCGTCCACTAGGATACTAAATCTATTTATTAAAAAGACTTCCTTACGTTTTAACCTTAATCTAGATGTATTAAGCTTCTCCATATGGATATAATGAGAACGCGATAATTGCTAATAGTTCCAAGTAGTAAGTACAAAGGGGATAATCAAAGTATAGAGAAATATATATCATCACATCTGTTCAAGCAACTAGGAATGAGACTGAATTTTATTTATTTCATTACATTTCATAACATACAGCACAAGGGCAGGTATGAATATCATTAGACAATAAGGAGGTGCAGTGCCAAGTTCAAAAAAAATGAAGCCTTAAAAAAACTAGGACTTGGTAAAAAAACACAACCCTTCCCAAAGGGGAAAAAAGGTCGTGGTTATGGCAGACCTGTATAACTTGCTGCCACAGCCAGTCCCTAAAAACAAGGCTTCATAACACCGAACTTGACAACTGCAACCACGCTAATAACAGCACATGACACTGCAACTTCTAACCTGCCCTGTGAGTAAAACTGATACCCAAACATCATGTGAAGAACATAGTTCAAACACATGAAACATTTGGTAAACAAAGACTGATACAGTGGTACAGCTAGCTGTAAAAACTTAGAAAACTAAGACACACATGGTGGCAAAACCAATGCAAAGCTGAGCTAAAAACATCAGGTGCCAACACCAGTAACAAAGATTCCTACACTCCAGAACCCGGTAGCTATGTTCTCAGATATGCAGCCATTTAAAAGGGGGCAAAATGGATGCCAAAAAGAACAGGCTTCCCATTGAAGGAACCTGCAAAAATGAGGGCTAAATGACTGCACACTCCGGTAAAAAGGAACCGAGTCACTGGACGATGAAGACCTGTTAAGGACCTAAAAAACTACTGTGCAACACTGAGCATAACAAGCTTCCTGCTGATGTGATCCTGGCCTAAATTGCAGTGAGATTAGTTTTTCTTTCAGCTCAGGAGAGGATGTCACACCTCCAGAGAAGCTCCACAAGTGTGTCAACCGTACTGCTGTTGATTGCATTGCAGTGCTGGATGTTTAGTCCCAAAAGGGTGTGACCCAATTCTCTCAACGCAGGCAAGCTCCTGTCTGAGACCAAAGTGCAACCTGACAAAGAAAGAACTTGCAGATTAATCTGTTTAGCATGTGCCAGGGCTTCAATCCCAGCATCGGTTATAGCACACTTGGAGACATCGAGATCACATAGCAATGCACAGTTTTCAGCAATTGCCATCAAGCTAGCATCACTGATGTTTTTGCAACCATCAAGGTTTAGATTCTCAAGAGTCCAACCATGCAGATTGGCCAAGGACGAAACTACTTTATTGGTAACGTTTGTGCAACCACTAAGGTTCACTTTAACCAAACCAGCCTCGGAACTCTCAAGGAGTGGAAGAAGCCCTGCATCTGTCACTCCCTCGAGTCCACTCAATTCAACATGCTGAAGCTGAGGGCACAGCTTTCCCAATACAGAGAGGGAGGCATTGCCAAATCCAGGGCAATTACTGATAGATAAAGACCGAAGTGATTCACATGGAGATACTGTTGGCAACACCAAGTTCAGATCTTTGATCCCGTAGCAGCTCACCAAAGAGATAGCCTTCAATTTTGCACCACAGTTAAAAAGGACACCAAAAAACCCAAGTTGGGTAATTCGGTGGCACTCTTCCAATCGTAGGCTCTCAAGTGATGAAGCAGCCTTGGCAAATGATATCAACCCATTGTCTGACAGAAATGCACACTTGTGAAGGTGTGCAATTTTCAGATTTGGACAACCCTTTCCAACAGCTTCAAGCCCAATATCTGTTACTCCTCTGCAAGATGCAACTGTAAGTGATTTTAGCTTCTGCAATCCATTACCATTACCCATGACCCAGAACCCCCTCTCACTGACATTTGGGAGGCAATTAAGGACAAGATCAGTAACTGACTTGCCATAATGACCAATAACAGCTAGAGAGAGATCTGAAACAGTCAGTGCCTGGAGCTTCACCTTTGTTAGAAACAAAGAAGTTGAAGAAAACAATCCTGCAATTCCCTGATCACTAACACCAGAGCAGTCCTTGATGGATATGAACCTTAGATTGGAGCACAACTTCCCAATAGCTAGTAGACCTTCATTGCCAATGTTAGGGCAAGATTCCAATGACAACTCAGTCAGATTCTGGCAGTTCTTTGCAATTGCAACCAAAGCCTTATCAGTAATTGCGGGGCACTTGCAAAGATCAAGTTTCTCTAGTTGGTGACATCCATTTGCAATCTCAATAAGGCCCTCATCACCAACGGTAGCAACGTTCCATAGAGAAAGAGCCTTCAAAGAAGGGCATCCACGAGCAACAGCCTTGAGACCATGACTAGTCACCCCACAAACAATGTTGCTTCCACGGATTGAGAGCTTCCCCAATCCTCCTCGAGATGAAGTCCCAACAGCTATGGCAGCCAGTCTAACATCTGTTGCCTTCTTTCCTTCCAAGCTTCGAGAGAGGTATCCCTTACCTCCAAATTCTACATCATCACCCTCCTTTTCAGGGTTCTCTACTGTGGTATTTTTGTTAACAGAGATTTCACTTTTGCAAATACTGCTTAGAAGCATAAGCCAGCGCTTGGAAACACAGGCACATGCACTCCTGTCTTCGCCAGCAGGCAACCTTCTAAAGATCTCAAAGAGACACTCATCTGGCAAGGCTTCAATAGAGGTTTTCTGCTTTTGCTCGAACCATTCTCCATCAAAAACGAATGGAGCATTGACACGCGATCTCTTCCGAGGAGGAAAGTATACATCAACTTGAGGGCCAAGGGACAAGAAGAAACTTGCTTCCTTGGGGTTGGCGTATATTGATCCCATAGGGCAAAAATCGTCAACTCCTGAGAACCCAAACATATGCACAATGTCAGGAAAGCACAAATTCAACACAAACCTAACATATCCAAGTATCTATCCATAAATGAATTTTTTTAACAAACAATAGAAATCCTAAAATGTCTAAGAACCCCGTTGCATCCTCTGAAGCCAACACCAGGTTCAGATCAACTTTCAACATACAAAACAAGATCATAGAACAAAATCCAAAACTCCAGCAGAGACCAAACAAAATCCTTAAAAAAATCTATTTTCCAAGCTAAATTATCTTACTATCTCATCTAAAAATTAGACTATGAATATATTTACATCTCTTATCAGCTCCTCTAGGTAATCAAAACGATTCATACATAAAATCAGATCACCAGCATACATCAAACAAAATTTCAAACGCCCAATTCAAAATCCCAAATCTTTACTAACCGTCTACCGCACATGATCATCAATGACCCGGAAAAAATTAACAAAAACTAAGGTCAACCCATGAACTTTTTTCCCAAAAATAATTAAAAATAATACCATCACCAAATAACAACCTTCTAAGTACTACAAAATCTTAACCTAAAAAACTAAAATCCACAAACTTTTGGGGCAAAACGAAAGACCCATCATATAAATCGGATAAAAAACGCTCGGAATCGACTAACTCACCGGAAAAGCCGAGAACTTTGGACATGGGCACGGATGAATAAGACCCGGGTGGTGAAATCTGCAGTGTTCCCCACGAAAGAACCCTCGAACGAGAGCAAAAAGGAGAACGAAGAAGAAAAGAACGAAGGCTTCGATGGCGGTGTGTGATTGTTGTTGAGAGCAAGAACGCATGAGAGAAAGAGAGTAATAGAAGAATTAAGGTTTGAATCCGCGGGAACCCTAATAGATAGGGCAAAAAAAAAGAACAGAGGAAAGAGAGAGAAAAAGAAGAGTTGGAGAAAAAATGAATGAAGGATTAGTGTTTGGGAAAAGGAAGGGTTTTATTGCATAGGGAAATAGATTCCCGTACACTGAACGGTTTCCTACATGCAATGTATCTGTGCATAGTGGGGTTTTTTTTTGTAATATTCTTTTTTCCCCACCACCACCAAAAACCAGAAACCAGAAACCGGTTTGGCTCGTGGGTTTTATTTTTTTCTCTTTTCTTTATTTTCTTAAAATTATGAGTTGATTTTAATGTTCATTTATTTAATATGAAAAGATGGTTTGTACTATTTGCCTTCTTTATAAGGGTAGTTTTTGCTTTTATTGATGATTATGATAATTATGAATATATTGTTTTTAACCTTTCTTTTGTAAACCTGTAATATGAAATGTAAAAGGTTAAATGAGAATATTTTTTATTAAAATTTGTAAGAATAAAAAAATATTTGAGATTTTGTTTGGAATTAAAATAATATTTATATTTTAACTAGTAGTTAAAATATCACTTTATATTTATTTATTTTTAATAAAAATATAGGGCAGAATTAAAATTTTATTTGATAACCATTTGTATAGAAATTAAAATAGTTATATCCAATAAGATACAACCAGAATATTTTTAAGAATTTTTATTTCTTTGAAAATAATTTATCTTCATAAAAAATTAATTCTCTTACTTTATCTTTTTTACTTTTATTTTTAAATTACATTTTAGTATTTTTTTTTAAAATGAAAAATAATCTTAAATTATAATTTATGTGTTCAAATATTTATTTAATATGAATTTTAATCATAATATATTTGTATATTCAAAATTATTTATTATTAGAAATTTTAGTTATATAAAATAAAAATTTATCATGTGCATTACACATACTAAAATACTATTTACTATATAACTTTTAAAAATTGAATAGAATGTAGCATTTGTATAGTTACTAATAAAAATAGAAAATATTTTTTAAATTGAGAAAATTTTTGAAAAGAAAAAACAATCATGCTTTCTTCAGACAATAAACTCATTTTCCCAATTATTGGGTTTTTTTTTCTAAAATGATAAGTATATTAAAAAGGTACACCCCCAAATTTATCTTATAAATATAAATATTTGATCAGGACATCAGTGTTTGAGTTTGTCCAATATTAGATACTAATATTTTTAAAAATGAATAGAATGTAGCATTTATATAGTTATTAATAAAAATATAAAATATTTTTTAAATTGAGAAATTTGTTGAAAAGAAAAAATAATCATGCTTTCTTCAGACAATAAACTCATTTTCGCAATTGGTGGATTTTTTTTTTCTAAAATGATAAGTATATTAAAAAGGTACACCCCAAATTTATCTTATAAATATAAATATTTAGAAACTTTAATCCAATCATATACTATATACTGACTCACTCGTAAGATTAAGGATCGGTTTGTTTAAGATTAAAAAAGAAGTGTTTCTATTATAAAATAATTTAGTGGTTATTTTTTAAAGAAAAATGTGATTATCTTTTTTAAAGGAAATTGTTATTTGATGAAAAAAAACTTCAACAAACGAACCAAAATTAGATCAATAATTTATCAACTCAAACTACCGTTGGCTTCCCATGCATTTTGCTCGAACTTAAATTTACTAATGAAAATATTGAGTTTCTAAGCTAGGAGAACTATCTCCATTTATATTCAATTATATCTCAAGCAAGATAGTCTTATAAATTAAAGATACTTGTAAGAAATCATAATAATTGAATTTAGGTTTCTTATAATGGAAAATAAAATTTGACATTTAAATTTATTAGTGGTGTATTAATTCAGTTATCAAAAAATAAATTTTTAAAGAAGATTTAAGGAAAATTTGAAAGAATTATATTAATAATTTTATGATAATTATTATTTATGATTTTTTTATTAAAAATTGTACTTAATTCAAAATTAAGCTAATGAATAAAATCTTATATAATAAGTTATTGTTAAACAAATAATTAATTATCTAAATTATTTACTGAATGCATTATTATAACATAAGCAATTACAGAATTGACTAAAAGGAAACCTTTTTCTGTTGTTGCATAAAATAACTTTTTTTATTGAAATTAACTTTTAAACATGTTAATAGTAAAATGTCATAATGTTTCTTAGCACCGAATTCGTTGTTGATATTGAATTTACTTTTGTGGACCATCATCACTGTAACTGATAGTGGTAACTTCATAAGGGGGTGTGTAATTATGGAGAGATTTCAAGAAAATTGCGTATTCAAATCACTTTGAAAAGCATAGAAAAGCAGTTCATGAACCTGCAATGATGTATCTATCCCCCACGTTAACATCCCTTTGAATTTGAACCACAATGATGTATCTATCCCCCACGTTAACATCCCTTTGAATTTGAACCACAAATCTATGATACCCAACTTGGGACGCAGCCAACTCCTTTTATGCGTTACCACGGGACAAAGCGACAAGCCCAACCCATCACCACAAATGATTCAATGCAAGTATCAAGGAAGTTATTTACCAAATTATTCATTCAAGTTCATGCCCCTAACTATTCCTTAATTAATTTGAATTGCCACTCACCGGCCAACTGTAGAACCTTGTTTAGGTCAAAAAAAGAGTCATGTTCTCATGTTACTCCCACAAACAATTTTCAACAAAATCTATAAGAATAATAGTAATAATTTTTTTTGAAACTATAAATATCCTTCATAGAAGAAAATTATGCTTAACTAAAGTAGAATTACTATAGATAATAAAAAATTTAAATATTTAATATAATTATATAATTAAGACTCACTAAAATTATTA
>NC_038250.2:14486569-14496072 GCF_000004515.6 Glycine max
AAATACCCATACAATTCGACTCACTTAAAATTATTAATTAAATTGAAACAATTTTATGATAGTTAATATAGGTACTTAGTAATAATTATGACATTCTTTATTATTAAATAAATTTTGATTTTTCACATAAATTTTACTGAGTAAATTATCTCATTTTTGTTGTGATCTCATATTCATTGACGAATTCAGGATCATGAGTTAGTGGGACAAATTATAAAAATTAAAATCAATGGGTTTAAATATATAAATATAGATGAAATAAATTAAAAAATTGTAAGATTTTATCTGTAATTTTCTGTTAAAAGAACTTTTATTTGTGAATTTTAGAAAATGAGTGCACCCCCTCACTGCAACATAAGTCCACCAATGCTCACATTAACTAGTGATATAACAAAATTAAATTATTTAAGTGGGAGAATTTTTCACCTTACAATTTAATTTTATAGGATTAAGTTAAAGCTCAAAACTAATTTCTAAGATCGGGTCAAAGCATATCCTAACAATTATTGTTAGGCATCGGACCATTATTAGACTACATGTGAATATCAAGTATTGTAAACTCCACACTCAAAATATCTAATCCTTGACATGAAGGTTTAAGTTAAGCTCGAACAAAAAAAAAAAATTAATAGTATCAGAACTTATCCTAGTGATTGTTGTTAGGCTTATCAGGCCATCGACTATCAGGTTGTTAACAGACCACTCTCAAATGTAAAGTCATGCAAACTTCTGTAGAAGCATATGTGATATAAAATTTTGATGATGCCAAAGATGAACACTATTCAAGTTTGATCCAAGTCAAGAATTAAGAAATTTAAGAAGAACGATGAACTTAGTCCATAGGATGTTAAAAGAATTTCTTAGATGATGTTGCACAGGTTTGGTTGAGGAAAATATCTTACAAAGCTTTTTAGTAAAACTCTATTTTCAAAATAAGATGTTTTTCTCTCTAGTAATCGATTACCATAGGATGTAATCGATTACACAATGGATGTAATTGATTACCAGAAGTTAAAACTGTTTTTAACAGCTTTTAGAAATTTGAATTTAAATTTTAAAAGTCTGTAATCGATTACAACAGTTGTGTAATCGATTACCAGACACGAAAAATTCAAATTTCAAATCTGAAGAGTCATAACTTTTCAAAAACTAACTGTGTAATCGATTACCACATCTATGTAATCGATTACCAGTAAGGAAATTTTAAAAAAATAACTCCCAAAAGTCACAACTGTTCAAAAGATTTTTGAATGGCCACCAAAGGTCTATAAATAGGTGATTTGGGGTTCAGAATTAGAAAGAGAGTTTTTCAGAACTAAAAATTATCTTATCCTCTCAAAAGAAAGTCTTGGCAAAACACTTGCAAAATCTATAAGGATTCTTGTGTGTTCTTCATCTTGTAATATTCTTCTCTTCAAGAGAGAAAATATCTTCTTACTCAAAGCAAACATTTGTTGTTAAAGAGACTGTGAGTCTCTTAAGTTGTAAGGATTTTTGAACATAATGGAAAGGTGTCCTTGTGTGGTTCAGACTTTGTAAAAGGATTTTTACAAGATAGTGGAAATCTCAAGCGGGTTGCTTGGGGATTGAACGTAGGCACAGGGCGTGGGCGAACCAATATAAAAGTTTCATGCTTCAAGTGTCCAATCCTTGATGTGTGGGGGTGTGTTGGAGGTCCCATGTCGACTAGGAATATGGACACATTAAAGTATAAAGTGGGAATAACCTTTACCTTACATGTTGATTTGTAGGATTGAATTAGCCTCAATTACAAAATCTAATATGGTATTAGAACTTATCCTAGCGATTGTTGTTAAGCCTATTGGGTTGTTATCAAACCATCTATAGATGTCCAATCCTACAAACTCACACTCAAGATGTCCATTCCTTGACATGTAAGGGTGTTTTGGAGATCCCGCACAAGTGGTATGGCCAAAATAGAGTATCTAAGTGGGGCAACCCTCACTTTACAAACCAGTTTTATAGGATTGAGTTATGTTCAAACCCAAATTTTAAGATGGTACTAGAGTCTATCTTAGAAGTTGTTGTTGCCCCTATCTAGCCACCCACTATGAGGTTGTTATTGGACCATTAATACACTACAAAAAAAAATGTATTTCCGATGACCGAAATTCGTTGGAAACCTCGAAAGTCCATCGATAATTCAACATTTTTGATGGATCAAAATCCGTCGAAAAAATGGTCGTAAGAAATTTTAACCGATGAATTTTTAATATCCGTCAAAAAATTTCGACGGAAATATTGGTTGAAAACTTTTTATCGGAAAATTTCCAATGAATCATTTCTGTCGGAAAATCCGTCAGAAATGTTATTTTATAAAAAATTATTTATTTCATTTGTTTTTCATTTTTATTATTTATCATCAATAATTTAGCAATTATTCTTTATATTTATATTATTCCACGTCAAAATTTGAATTAACTCATATATGCAATTAATGAAATACTCAAATTAATAAATTCAAAACAGAATAAACTAGATCATTAAATTAAATTAAAAATAAATATAAAAGAAAAACACGATGTAATATATCAATAGTAATAGTAATTGACAATAGGTGGATTAAACAACCTACCTAGGCACGCTAAGGAAATTCTACCAACTTTTTAAATTCAATAATAATAATGATATTTTTATTTCATTAACAAATTTCAAGTACGTGTTTTAACTTTTATTATGTCATCCGTACAAAAAAATAATAGTTTATAAGAACTATAGTTAGAAAATTTAATGGAAAGATTTAGTTAAAAAAATTGTACAAATTAAATTAACGTAAATATATTTATAATCTCATGAATTTAATTGTTTTTGAACCTCAACTCAAATTTATAATAACTCATTAAGTCTACCCACTCACCAAACAGCCTAACATCTTGTCATTGGATCTAAACCTCACAAAAGGGAGGAAATAAGCTACACAATAAGTCTACCCCTATGGATTGGCTGTGACTGGAATTGATTTAGAAAACGACTATTTAGTTAAAAAAAATTCACTAACCTTCCCTATGATTAAGAAGAATATGGAAGTAACTAGTGTTTCCTGGTACTTCCGATCCTGCAAGAAAGAATATGGAAGTAACTATGTAGCACAAGCACTCAGAGACATATACAACAAGACATGGGGACAACCAAATTTTAAAAATTGCACGACAAGAACATGGAATATATGCCTATGTATAATTGGAAATTTAAGGAAAAGGATTCACGATTAATAAATCATATACAAGTTTCAATATTACAATATCTTGACATATGTCATCTATGTCAAATTGTGTGCCACTTTCATAACCATGCAAAAAATTGAACTATCGCCCATCGAATTGAAAATTACAAACTTTTAATTAGGAATATACCTCAGATCAGAGCTAAAATATAAAATTTAAATCCACATTTACAGAAGTTAATCTGAAACCAATTATAGCGGTATGCGTGCAATATTTAAGAATTAAGAAAGAACTTTCAAATCAAATCGCTGGAAAATAAAAAAAGTAGCATTTGCGCTGGCAAGCTGTTATGAATCCACCAAATAAAACAACTTATGCCCTTATCACAAATTCATTCATGCTACTCCTCATTAGAAATTAAGTTTACCAAATTCAGCATTGCCTCATCATCTGTCCATGTCATCTCAAATTACAAAAATCACAAGCAACGTGTAAGAGACTACTACTACTGCTGTTATATGTCCATAGTCCATATAGTTGAAATGCAATTGATAATTCAATGGTTCCTTAGTCCACCTTTCCCTTCCCCAAAAATAAATAAACAACAGAACCTAAAACAAACCACATGGGTAAGTTTAAAAAGGAAACATGATACCAGAGCAAGCTTGTCTCCTTGAGCTTGAAATTCATTAGCCAATTTATGTTGCGTGGGATTGATAAGGGTTGGGAACACGCGTGTTGTCTTCAACGTTAGTGTTGGAGTGTTTGTCATGTTGTTGTTGTTGATGATTATGCTCAAAGGGAAGGTCAATGCAGCGTGTGAGCTTGATAGAGGACATGCGAATGAGGGTCCGAGGATGCACAAATGTGGTCATGACGGAGGCTTGGCCACGACGGTGATGGCGGCATGCCAGAGTGAGTGAGTGACTGAGACGGACTGAGTGAGTGATCGGGACGGAGAAGAAAGTCTTGACGAGGTGTATAACTGGGAAAGCCACAAATGGGGGAGGAGGATACGAGACGGAGAAGGAGAAGAAAATCAGAGTGACTAAGAGACACTAGGGTTGGGTTGTTTTGTTTTGGGAATTTATATTTTCCAACAGAAATAAATCCGTCGGAAACATTTAAATTTCCGACGGAAATTAATCCATCGGTGATTTTAACTTCTCGACAGAAATATTGTCCATCGGTAATTCAAAAATTTTCGATAGAATTTAATCCTTCGATAAATTTCGTCAGTAATTTAAATATTTTTGACGGAAAGTTTTTTGTGGAAAATATTCCGTCAGAAATAACGGTTTTTCTTGTAGTGATAGATGTCTAGTATGCAAACTTCATGCTTAAGATGTCTAGTCCTTGGTGTTAAGGGGTATTAGAGATCTCACATCAACTAAAGATATATGATCAAATTAATGTATATAAATGAGAGACAACTCTCACTTTACAAGCTGATTTTTAGGATTGAATTAAACTCAAACCCTAATTCTAAAAATGTTGGAGATCCCACATAGGGTAATGATATGACCAAATTAAAGTATATAAGTGAGAGGTAATTTTCACCTTATAAATTGATCTTATAGGGTTGAGATGGTCCAAAGTCATCGTAAAATCGTATCAAAATCTATCTTAATGACTGTTGTTAAGTTGGATCACCCATAGATGTTCACATTGAAGATCAAGGACTAACGCAAGTATAAGCTTACACGGGTAGCCACCCCCCTAAAATATAAAGCCTTCTTAATGTGTTCAATTAGAAAAATAAATCCGCCCCCTTGAACTAGCCCAATACACATAAAAATTCCACCATTTAACTGTTTTCCCCTTCTTTATGCATATGGTGCATTGCTCCTCGACGTCTTCCACCCCTCATTCACTTAATTTGACTGTTAAAGGGACTTTTATTTTAAATTTTGATATTCTCAATTTTCAAATGATTTGTAATTGAAATATTTTACTTAAAAAAAATTAAACAAAAATAAATACACATAGTACAACTTGCTAAATTCTTAAATTAGTCTTTTAAATGGACTGAACATTTTAATTTATGAAATTTTAAAAACTTCTCATTCATAATTTTATAAAATAAAATTTACCATGTGAAAAATTTTCACCTTTCCTACCATTTTTTTTATCTAGCTCTGGCTTGTTTGAGATTTTATATTAACTAGTGATATGACCAAATTAAAACATATAAGTGAAGGGTAACCTTATCATATAAGCCAATATTATTGAATTGAATTAGGTCAAAATCCAACTTGTGAGAATTTTATAAATATACACAGTAATAAAACAGTAATAATTATTGAAAAATGTATTATTGACATTTTTCATCTTATAAACATTGATAGTTATCATTTAGTCAGTCATGAGGTGAATATGTATCAAGAAATGATAATAATATGGCAAGAAAAATATAAAGTAAATTCAAATATACATTTTTAAGATCATTAATCTCATTTATTTTAATCTTTGATTTTTCTCAATTTTTATTTAATTTTTAATTTTATAAAAAAAATCACTTTAGTCCTTAATATCAAATTATCAATTAAAAATAAAGTATAATAAAATATAATTTTTTTGTAAAATCAGGAAATCAACGAGAATTTCAAAAGTTGATAAACTAAAGTAACTTTAACAACTTGTTTAGAGATTTATTCACAAAATATTTATATGAAATTGTGGAACAAAAAAATATTTTGACACATATATTGAGGTGTCAAAATAAGTTCCAAATCATGAAACAATTCAGTTGATGGATTACATGAGTTTTTCTTTTGGTGGTTTGATTTGGACTAGAAGAAAATATATCTTTTGTGATGAAAAAAGTTATCATTAAAAACTAAAAAATTGTCACTAGAAATATTTAATGATAATATTTTGATTTGTCACCCGTCATGACTAATATGTGAGTCATTATTATAATAGTGACAATATTTTTTGTTGTCACAAAAATATTATTTTATTGTGAAAACAAATATCATCACTAGTATTTTTATATAATCGTTACCAATGTTCGATAAGAGTTTATAATGATAAAATGATTAATGACAAAATGTTATTATTAGTGTCAATTTTTCGTCACAACTAATTACTAATTGTAATTAGTATGATTCTTATTATTATTTTTAAATAAAATATTTTCTTATTACCACTATATTATTTTTTAAATATACCAATAATGCATTAAAAATTATTTTTAAATGCTAAAATAAATATCATTAAAATAAAAGAAAAAAATTCAAATAAATCAAAGTTTTTATTAAAATATAACAAAGTCATTACATGTTGAACAATAAAATAAAACAATAATATCCAAATATACGTAAATCAAATACATTAATATAATATTTAGATTCTCATAAAAACAATAAAACCAATTACAAAATCTATAATATTAAAGTATTGATATAACAATAATAAGTAGTATCTTCATAAGTTTCAATCCCAAAATTATAATAAGTAATATCTTCGTGAGTTTCAATCCTGCAAATAAATATAGAAAAGAATAAATCAGATAAAAATTAAATAATTGGTATTTTGGTTTTAGAGAAATAATCACGTAATAAGTCATAAAAGAAAATATTCAATAAAAGAGATTTATATTACTAATATGAGTACTTGAGTTAGTAGGTGATTCAGAGGTCGATACTTCTTCCAATACGTCTACAATTTGGCATTTCACTTCATTTTCAAGATTTTGCTTCATTTGTTCTTGGATAGTTTCAATCAACTCCCGTTGGAATTGTACTTCAATATGAAGTTGGATAATGACATCCTCTTGTTTTTTTGTAATATTTTGTCAACTTTTACGTTTCCAGCTTCAAATTATTGGCTTGATTTTGTGCATTCCTAAGTTGATTTTGAATAATTTGTTTGTGTGAAAACTTTTTTGTTATTGGTGCACTACCAACACCTAAAGAATCGTTTGACTTTCTTCCTAATACCACATGGCAAAGTGTTCAACATGTGGTACAATAGATTTTGAAACCTCTTGATATATATCACCCACATCCTCCAAAACTTCCTATACAATATTCAAAAAATATGTATAATTTTCATAATGACATTAAAATCTTCTCATTACTAGTTGACAGATGGAAAGAAAAACATTTCACAAAAATATAACTAGATATGATATCATAATATAATTAATGTCTTTAATTCTAATATTGACATCAAGACTTTAAAATGAATTTTTTATTTACCATGATTTCTTCTCCTTTTGGAATGTACCAAATTCCAATAGATCTCATGTGTGTGGCCTTCCAAATTTCCACATCATCGGGTCATTCACTAGATATTGAATCTTCTTTCTATTAAAATGAAATATAGTAAAAAAAAACAAATTAAATAATATAAAAATAATATAATCTAATGCATAATGCCTTTATAAATTTCACCAACCTTTCATATATCATATAAAACAATCACAAAATAAAAAATGAGTTATTATTATATAACTTATAAGAAAATTAATATAAAATATTAAAAGATTTTACCATTTCAAATGTCTTTTGCACAATTGATTTTGTGTCAATAATTAATTTTATTTCTTGCTTGCTTCAATTAGCTTTGTTTGTCAAGTTTTTTTTCCTACATCAAAGTATAAATGATTTTATATTATAAGTATAAACCTATTAAAAAATTATGTTCAAAATAATAAAATAACTTTACTTGAAATTTTGAACCACTTCACTTGTTTTTAATTATCCAATTCCAATATTCTGGAGATACATATTTTGGCCTACCATTTTCTTTAAGATAAACTTGATGTAAATGATAAAGCTTATTCTTGTATTGAGATTGAATTTGCTTCATTGTATATTCTTTCACCTCGTTAGATAAATTAAAAGCATCCTTATATCACATGTTTTCATAAAAAAAAGTTAAAATTAAATACTATCAAAATATATCATCAAACCAATTTGAAGATATAACTAATATTCAAATATATAAATAAATTGAATATAATTGACCTAATTATATACTAACATTCATATGTCGTCATATTTCATCTACACCATCTTTACTAATTTCACTCTAAGCATTAACTTGTAAAGGAGATTTATGGCGAATACACACTTGTGCCTCAAACTTGAAATATTTTTCATGTTTTCCGCAAATCTTATAAAATGGTGGAGGAAATTGGATGTCAATATTTTTTCCTTTTTCCATAAGCTTTTCCTTTGTCTTTTGAAATTTTGCATTTAATGTATGCCCACATCCCTTCTTTATGACATGCTTGCCTAAAATAAATAAGTTATAACATTTTCAATAATAATTTTTTTATTAAAGATTATTCTATAAAGGTACATGCATTTGATTCAACTTGTTCTACATTGGTCAATTCTAAGGCATGAGATGCACTATTAGATAGAGACTCCTTCACTTCTTTCTCAAGAGAGTGGTGTATGGATGAATCATTATAGTCTCTTTTAGAATTTAATATCGATGATTTCACCATCTATCAATTATAATGATTAATCATAAAAATAAGAAATAAAATATAAGTTAAACTTATATATAATATAAACTATAAATGTAATAAATCAAGAAAGCCCGAATATTTAATGGAAAAATTATATCTCAATTTTTTTTCACGCCTAAAAGAATAGATCAATTCATAAACAACATATATACAATTTACAATTGAAATTAACCAATTCTCCAAATTTAACTTCCTAGCATCAAATGATATACTTATGGCACAATTAATCACTAACTAATTTTATTTTTTTAAGCAAGAATGAATTTTATTGAGAATTTTTTAAAGCAAGATGTAGATAGATCAGGAAAATGAAGTCAATTTCATATGGAAAAGAAAGACCTCACATGTTACACGGGTACATCGTTTTTAACTATATTGTTTCTTGTATTGAAAAGTTGCCTGGATCATTAATACATGCAATATATATCTTACTCTCAATCACAAAATCACCTCACTCATTTATTAACAAAATAATGTATATTAGTATTATATTGAAATTTTTTCAAGAGTTACCTTTCTTTTTCTTGACTCTAGATCATTTATAATAGCAAACTCATCATGTTGTCATGCTGGTAATTTTCACTTGAAGAATTTGATCCAAGTCCTCCTTCATATTCAGGTACATAGTCTTCATCATCATCATCATCATTGACCTTCTTTTTATCCTTTTTCTTAGTATGCCTTTTGAATTCTATACTTGAAAATGGTGGTCAATTCGGACAACCTTAAGTTTTTATTTTTGCTTGATTCTCGGCAATTCTCCACATTCTAAGTTTCTCGTACTTGGAACCTTCAACCTTTTATATATTTCTCCTTTTCCACTATGAGGA